>NW_026860063.1:0-66855 GCF_026571515.1 Ruditapes philippinarum
TGAAAAGAAATCATGTAGAGGGTACATATTAAAGATATTATGTAAAACATTATGTAGCAGGTAGAAAATTTAAGATATTATGTAAATAAATTATATGAGAGGTAAACATTAAGGATATTATGTAAAGAAATCATGTAGAGGTAGATATTAAAGATATTATGTAAAGAAATCATGTAGAAGTAAATATTAAATAAAGTATGTAAAGAAATCATGTAGAGATACATATTATATGTAGAGATACATATTAAAGATATTATGTAAAGAAATCATGTAGAGGTAGATGATACCTCTACGGTAGATCTCAGGTGTACCTCCACTGTGCTGCGCCTGATACATTGTTTTCTTTATTCTTCGGGATCGAGGTACTTTAGGGCTAATTCGACAAGGACTTGTTCCACCTAATAAAATCAAAAATCAAATTTAGGCTAGAAACAATATGCATGCAATTTCGATCATAAGTTTTCAAAATTTGAGTAACTAGGATTTTAGTAAACAAAATACGGTGGATGGGCTAATTCGACAAGGGCTTGTTCCACCTAATTTTAAATCAAAAATCAAATTTAGACAAGACACAATATGTATGCAATTTCGATCATAGGTTTTCAAAATTTTGAGTAACTAGAATTTTAGTTTACAACACACGGTGGGTTTTTAACTTTAGGGCAAATTCGACACGGACTTGTTCCACCTAATATAACATCAAAAATCAAATTTAGACAAGAAACAATATGCAATTTCGATCGTAAGTTTTTCAGAATTTGAGTGACTAGAATTTTAAATACAAAAATTACAAAACACGGTGAATTTTAACAAGAAACGGTTTACTAATTAACGAAAGTCGTAATTATTTGTGCCTCCTTAATCGGCAAATAACAAAGACTTACGAGAAGAGCGCCCTGTACAGTCACGTAAATCTTCGTCGCTATGGTAACGCTTCATCATTTCAGTCCTAAAATAAGCAATAAAACGTTGTCAAAAATGATTTAAATGTATACAAACTCAAAAATTAAAACAACTGTTATGTATTCTTAAAGGCCCATAAAGCATAAACTTGAGCCAATTTGCTTCTTTTGTGTTTATGGCGATAAGTGTAGTTTCAGTGAATAAATATTTTGTATGGACGTCAAAATTCAGCTACATTTACATTTTACCACAAATTATTTACATGCAACTCATAAGTTCTTAGTCTATAGTTAGGCAAAACATTATTAGCCTTTCTACAAAAGTATTTGTTGTTGTTGTTGTTGTTGTTGTTGTTATTTTCAAAGGCTTTATGTGCCTTTAAAACGTAAGGGGTTTGACAATCTCATTTGACAGACACCGTTTGTAACAGCAACTCATAAATGATTAAAACGCCAGACGTAGTTAAAATCCATACGTGGCTTTTCACTGTGCTAAAGTTTCTAAAATAGGGACGTTTTGCCAAAGACATACATTTTGAAGTTATATTTTGTATTAAATAAAAAAATCGTTAAACACTGAAAATTTGTATGTCATTCAGTGGAATGTGTGTTACAAAAACGCTCGGTCAATTGCTACGGTTGGTATTTTCACTCATTTCCGGTTTGATAATTAACTTCACATTAAGCTTCAATCCCTACTATTTGGTTACCTTATTTTCATTTTTAAGTATCTCAATTAAGATCAAACCTTTCTTGAAGCTGCCTCGCAGGTATGAGTCCGGTTTTACCAGTTAGCTCCCCCTCCTTTCGTGCTTGCCACCACCAGGGGTCGTCTTGACTCACAATGTGCAAGACCTCCCCTCGACAAAAGTTCAAGCCAGCATCGGGACATGGATTCAAGACGTCATTGATTGGATTATAATCAAAGAATGCCCGCACTCTCATCTCAAAACAAATATAATAACACGTAATGATTACAACATGTCATCCAATACTTTTGTTTTAAATTCAAAATTAACGGAAAGTGTATTAGTATACTATAATTTATTTCTCCATTACCGCATTTTGCAGGTGTGCAATGACGTAGGATCCTACCTTTTACATTATCCGCTTAAAATCTTAGATACTGTACAAAATGATTTCTTTAACTGAATTATATTATATAAGTTTGATGATAACGAATAAAACAAGAGCCACCGCCGGGCGGGGGCAACGCTCGACTTTTTACTTTCTCTAAAAGCAAACAAAGAAATGTTTGAACAAAATCTTAACGTTTCCTTTTTATAAAATTAATCATTCTGTCTTGTCATATTAGGTTTGTCTATATATTTTTTATATATAAGTATACTAATTTATATATATATAAATAGAGACACGCAATTCTATAAGTAGAAAATTCTATAAATAGAAACACACAATTCTATAAATAGAAAATTCTATAAATAGATACACGTGGTGGAGTCACGTGGTGAAGTCACGTGTCGGAGTCATATGGTAGTCACGTGGTGGAGTCACGTGATGGAGTCACGTGGTGGAGTCACGTGGTGGAGTCACGTGGTGAAGTCACGATAAACAACAAGGTATTGTCCTTAAGTATGTTCTGTTATAATATGAAGTTGATCCCTTCAATAATAGCAAAGTTACAGCCAGTTACAGCCAAAACAAAGTCAAGGTCATTAATGAGTGAAGGTCAAGGTCTGTCGGGTTATTTTTAAGGGTTATCCTTGAAGATTATTATGTTCAAGTTTGAAGACAATCCATTCAAAAATAACAAAGTTACAGCCAATAATAGTCAAAAACATGAAAATTTCAATAATCTGACCTTCAAAGTCAAGGTCATTTATGAGTGACGGTCAAGGTCTGTCAGGTTATTTTTAAGGGATATCCTTAAGGATTATTATGTTCACGTTTGAAGACAATCCATTCAAAAATAACAAAGTTACAGCCAATAACAGCATGAACAAGCAAAATTTGGACTTTTAACCTTGAAGGTCAAGGTCATTTATGGATGAAGGTCAAGGTTATTGTGGTCTACTGAAAGGTCTTGTCCCAAGGGTTGTTGTGGCCAAGTATAAAGACAATACACCAAGAAATAAAAAAGTTATGATCCAGGTACAAGTTTGCAAACGGCAACGGCAACGGCAACGCCGACCCGACTATAACGATACCTCTACTTTTTTTCAAAAAAAAAAGTCGAGCTTAAAAATAATATGAACCAATAAAAACCGATTAATGTTGGATATTAAACCCAAAACCGCGTTCCTGTTTCGGCAACAACTATTTTTAGTAAATTTATGTCACGTGGGTTGGTGCTTCCCACTGTGACGTCATTATTTGAGAAAATACTAAATATGGCGGCTCGCATTAAATGCTCATTATTGTTTATCAAAATAAATAAATTGCAAAAAAAAAAACACTTTGACCTTTAATCTTACCTTACTTTCTCTGAGTGTGACAAGCCTACTAGCCCCTGAGACAATTTTCATTGAGATCGAACCAGTCATCTTGCCCTGAAAATCCCAAAACAAACAAAAAAAAATATCATGGCAAGGCACAACTTTTCTGGTAAGATAAAAGACATCTTTCAAAGAAATGTTTGAACAAAATCTTAACGTTTCCTTTTTATAAAATTAATCATTCTGTCTTGTCATATTAGGTTTGTCTATATATTTTTTATATATAAGTATACTAATTTATATATATATAAATAGAGACACGCAATTCTATAAGTAGAAAATTCTATAAATAGAAACACACAATTCTATAAATAGAAAATTCTATAAATAGATACACGTGGTGGAGTCACGTGGTGAAGTCACGTGTCGGAGTCATATGGTAGTCACGTGGTGGAGTCACGTGATGGAGTCACGTGGTGGAGTCACGTGGTGGAGTCACGTGGTGAAGTCACGATAAAAAACAACAAGGTATTGTCCTTAAGTATGTTCTGTTATAATATGAAGTTGATCCCTTCAATAATAGCAAAGTTACAGCCAGTTACAGCCAAAAACAAAGTCAAGGTCATTAATGAGTGAAGGTCAAGGTCTGTCGGGTTATTTTTAAGGGTTATCCTTGAAGATTATTATGTTCAAGTTTGAAGACAATCCATTCAAAAATAACAAAGTTACAGCCAATAATAGTCAAAAACATGAAAATTTCAATAATCTGACCTTCAAAGTCAAGGTCATTTATGAGTGACGGTCAAGGTCTGTCAGGTTATTTTTAAGGGATATCCTTTAAGGATTATTATGTTCACGTTTGAAGACAATCCATTCAAAAATAACAAAGTTACAGCCAATAACAGCATGAACAAGCAAAATTTGGACTTTTAACCTTGAAGGTCAAGGTCATTTATGGATGAAGGTCAAGGTTATTGTGGTCTACTGAAAGGTCTTGTCCAAGGGTTGTTTGTGGCCAAGTATAAAGAGACAATACACCAAGAAATAAAAAAGTTATGATCCAGGTACAAGTTTGCAAACGGCAACGGCAACGGCAACGCCGACCCGACTATAAACGATACCTCTACTTTTTTCAAAAAAAAAAAGTCGAGCTTAAAAATAATATGAACCAATAAAAACCGATTAATGTTGGATATTAAACCCAAAACCGCGTTCCTGTTTCGGCAACAACTATTTTTAGTAAATTTATGTCACGTGGGTTGGTGCTTCCCACTGTGACGTCATTATTTGAGAAAAATACTAAATATGGCGGCTCGCATTAAATGCTCATTATTGTTTATCAAAATAAATAAATTGCAAAAAAAAAAACACTTTGACCTTTAATCTTACCTTACTTTCTCTGAGTGTGACAAGCCTACTAGCCCCTGAGACAATTTTCATTGAGATCGAACCAGTCATCTTGCCCTGAAAATCCCAAAACAAACAAAAAAAAATATCATGGCAAGGCACAACTTTTCTGGTAAGATAAAAGACATCTTTCAAGAATAATCCCGAAAGATTTTACCATATCTTCTGTGGCAAAATGTTTTTGCCCTGCACATTCAAGTCTTAACACTTTCACATGTAGTTAGCCTTGGTTGCTCAAATTTTATCACTAGGCCCCTGTGGCTGCAGTTTCCGTAAATGAGCTTGAAATGTTTTAACACGGGCACCGTGTGTGCCAAAAATAGTATATAGACGGGTGCAAAGTGTTTCAATAAACATTTAAGATGGAACAAATCAATGTGTGGTCCTTAAAAAAAAAACAAAGGGGCATGTGGCCCTAGATCGTCACCTGACCATCAAAACCAAACCCCCAAATTTCCCAGACAAACAAATTTCCAAGTCTCATGACAGTAGTCAAAATGTGCACTAATTTAAAAAGGTTATCCTATTTGAGAGTGTACCCAGTTTTTTACCCAGGTGACCCAAATTTAAAGACCTAGAAATCTCAAAAAACTTTCGACCTTTCCGGGTACTGGATCAAAAACGTAGCAATGAGGGTTTTAACAAGATTTTTTTTTTTTAGTCCTGCCTAGTTTCACATGCATTTCAAAATCATCCCCAAACAATTCCTAGACAACATCCTGACAATTTTGATGAAAATTGAGTCGAAAAATTTGACCACTAGAATTAAAAATTTTTAATATTTGGGCGTTTTGACCTAGTTTTTCATCCAAGATGACCCATGTTCGAACTTGACTTAGAAATCATCAAACAAACTTTCGACCAATTTTACAGGATATTTGGATCAAAACAGTAGCCACTACAGTTTAACAAGATTTTTCTATTTTTAGCTCCTGTGACCTAGGTTTTTCATCCCAGATGACCAATGTTCGAACTCATCCAAGCTATCAACTAGACAAAACATCCTGACCAAGTTTGATGATGATTGAGGCAAAAATGTGACCGCTAGTGTGTTAAACAAAGTTTTTCTATTTTTAGCTCCGGTGACCTACTTTTTCATCTGAGATGACCCATGTTCGAACTCATCCAAGCTATTACCTAGACAAGCATCTTGACCAAGTTTGATGATGATTGATGCAAAAATGTGACCGTTAGAGTGTTAACAAGGTTTTTCTAGTTTTTTAGCTCTCCAGTGACCTACTTTTTCATCAGAGATGACCCATGTTCGAACTCATCCGAGCTATCACCTAGACAAGCTTCCTGACAAAGTTTGATGATGATTGATGCAAAATGTGACCGCTAGAGTGTTAACAAGGTTTTTTCTATTTTTAGCTCCGGTGACCTACTTTTTTCATCCGAGATGACCCATGTTCGAACTCATCCGAGCTATCAAAATAGATAAGCATCCTGACCAAGTTCGATGATGATTGAGGCAAAAATGTGACCGCTGGAGTATTAACAAGGTTTTTCTATTTTTAGCTCCGGTGACCTAGTTTTTCATCTGAGATGACCCATGTTCGAACTCATGCAAGCTATCACCTAGACAAGCATCCTGACCAAGTTTGATGATGATTGAGGCAAAAAATGTGACCGCTAGTGTGTTAACAAAGTTTTTCTATTTTTAGCTCCGGTGACCTACTTTTTCATTCGAGATGACCCATGTCCGAACTCATGCAAGCTATCACTAGACAAGCATCTTGACCAAGTTTGATGATGATTGATGCAAAAATGTGACCGCTAGAGTGTTAACAAGTGGTTTTTCTATTTTTAGCTCCGGTGACCTACTTTTTCATCAGAGATGACCCATGTTTCGAACTCATCCGAGCTATCACCTAGACAAGCTTCCTGACAAAGTTTGATGATGATTTATGCCAAAATGTGACCGCTAGAGTGTTAACAAGGTTTTTCTATTTTTAGCTCCGGTGACCTACTTTTTTCATCCGAGATGACCCATGTTCGAACTCATCCGAGCTATCAAATAGATAAGCATCCTGACCAAGTTTGATGATGATTGAGGCAAAAATGTGACCGCTGGAGTGTTTAACAAGGTTTTTTCTATTTTTAGCTCCGGTGACCTAGTTTTTCATCTGAGATGACCCATGTTCGAACTCATGCAGCTATCACCTAGACAAGCATCCTGACCAAGTTTGATGATGATTGAGGCAAAAATGTGACCGCTAGTGTGTTAACAAAGTTTTTCTATTTTTAGCTCCGGGTGACCTAACTTTTTCATCTGAGATGACCCATGTCGAACTCATCCAAGCTATCACCTAGACAAGCATCTTGACCAAGTTTGATGATGATTGATGCAAAAATGTGACCGCTAGAGTGTTAACAAGGTTTTTTTCTATTTTTAGCTCCAGTGACCTACTTTTTCATCAGAGATGACCCATGTTCGAACTCATCCGAGCTATTACCTAGACAAGCTTCCTGACAAAGTTTGATGATGATTGATGCCAAAATGTGACCGCTAGAGTGTTAACAAGTTTTTCTATTTTTAGCTCCGGTGACCTACTTTTTCAACCGAGATGACCCATGTTCGAACTCATCCCAAGTTTGATAATGATTGAGGCAAAATTGTGACCGCTAGAGTGTTAACAAGGTTTTTCTATTTTTAGCTCTTGTGACCTAGTTATTCATCTGAGATGACCCATGTTCGAACTCATTCTAGCTATCAACTAGATAAGCATCCTGACCAAGTTTGATGATGATTGAGGCAAAAATGTGACCGCTTGAGTGTTAACAAGGTTTTTCTATTTTTAGCTCCGGTGACCTACTTTTTCATCCGAGATGACCCATGTTCGAACTCATCTGAGCTATCACCTAGACAAACATCCTGACCAAGTTTGATGATGATTGAGGCAAAAATGTGACCTCTAGAATGTTAACAAGGTTTTTCTATTTTTAGCTCTTGTGACCTAGTTTTTCATCCAAGATGACCCATGTTCGAACTCATCTGAGCTATCACCTAGATAAACATCCTGACCAAGTTTGATGATGATTGGGGCAAAGGCAAAAATGTGACCTCTAGAATGTTAACAAGATTTTTCTATTTTTAGCTCTTGTGACCTAGTTTTTCATCCAAGATGACCCATGTTCGAACTCATCCGAGCTATCAACTAGATAAGCATCCTGTCCAAGTTTGATGATGATTGAGGCAAAAATGCGACCGCTAGAGTGTTAACAACAAAATGTGAACGGACGGACGACGGACGACGGACAATCATCGATCCTAAAAGCTCACCAAAAACAATCAAACAAACAAAAAACATGTTCAAATGAAATCATTTTTCAGGCTTTGTCTGATGATATCTTTTAAATAAATATTCTACTGCAAATCTAAATTTTATCATGTATACACACGGGATATATCCTGAAAGCTCTGGGTTTTGTTTACCAGAGTTTTTTTTATATAACAATGAAATAATGATATCATATAGATGTCTGTCAAACATGTATTTAATATTGAATTGTCAGATGCTTTCTTATATTACCGGCAATAACTTAAGATTTCCCCCAATATGATGATTACTAACCTCTTAGTCGTGATTTATATATGCATAAAGAACGCCTTTTTGGTTTATATTTTAACATGTCTTTAAAGCAATAAAATCCAGATAATATTATCAGATGCGCGGTTCGACTTGATTTATATACACTGTACAAGCAAGAACGCTACTATCGTCTGCTGCAGAAATAACACCCATGAGCATACGTGCCATTTCAGAGAAATAGAGTCTTAAAATAATCTTTAAGAAAGGCCAATGTTTAAAATCTAAAATGATGAGACAATCTGACTTAGACGCCGTGTAACAGATAATGAGTTTTGGCATTTTCAAGAACATTTGCATTTGATTTCAATTGAAAGAAAATGTTCGTTCCAGCACAAGTATGAATTTAAGGTTACATTTATCTTGAAACGTATCAAATTTAATCACAACCTTCTTGTTACAGTGATGTAAATTTAATGTTTGTGTTTATGTCCTCAATTACATTAAAATAATCAGTTTAAAATAAAGCAATTTGTACAGGAAAATGGTTGGGAAAAAATGATATAAAAAAATAATGGTATCTTTATTTCAACCAGGCAAGCATGTGGAACTGGTTTTAGTTAATGTACAAAGTTCCTCACATGACAATAGAATAGTATTCATTACATGTTAAAACGAGACACTTTTTAATCGGAACACCGCGACTTTAATACATGACTGTATTAAATATCGTCGAAAATTTAGTATCAAATTTAACTGTTAACAGTTGCTCTCTGACATATGTTTTTATTACTCAAATGTATCGCTGAATTCCAATCAAACAGAGTCTGCAATTCTTATATTGTTGTAATATATTCAACAACTGTTATTTCCATTGATTCCGAGGGATCACACTTTTTTCAAAATTTGTTTCCAGTGCCTGCAGTGCTTTGATTTAGAACTTTCGAATCAAATATTTTGTTTACAAAACATATATGGTAAAACTCACCAGCATTTGTACAACTTCATCCGGTGTTTTATCTCGCACACTATTACCAGCAACTTCTAAAATTTCATCACCAATATGTAACAACCCTAAAATATACAATATCATAAAGAACTTAGTACATTTATTATTTTAACCCTTCTTATTCCCACATTAGTACAATATTAGTACCCAATATATAAATACCCAATTTAATTGCATGACTCGCTTTATAAAAGTAACTTTACGGTTTATAACAAAAGATTTCCCTCACTAAAACCTCCACTTTACGACAACCTGCATGTTCTATAATAAATTATGGACATTGAAAAGATTTTTGATGTTTTTACATAATTTTTATGTATTACTATTTTGTCTGGATGAAATGGTTACTTGAACA
Organism: Ruditapes philippinarum; assembly: GCF_026571515.1. Classification (NCBI taxonomy): domain Eukaryota; kingdom Metazoa; phylum Mollusca; class Bivalvia; order Venerida; family Veneridae; genus Ruditapes; species Ruditapes philippinarum. Next base: position 9,600 of record NW_026860063.1, read on the forward strand.
GTATGGAACGCCACATGCAACTATTTTCTATAATTCTGTTAATCAATTAAGACAAAGTGACAAACCACTTCTATCTGCTGCCCCGCCGACCATGATTCTTGCTATTTGTAAAGAACCCGTCTCGTCGTTGTATTGTAAAGTTGCACCCTGGGAAGAAGAAAAAAAAAGAATATCTGGGTTAAGTAATAATTGAAAGGAGAGATGACTCTGTGGTTGGCAGAATAGCTGCATGCCGATCAAGATAACTTGGAAGGCGATTTTTGAGGATGTTTAAAGATCCTGTAACACACTTTTTTTATGGTTTTATATCATAAATATAATGCTCAAATGGAGATTGATCAATATTGCAAGTTCCAAAAAGCATTATTGTAAAGCTATTATCGAATTTACATTTCATGTTAATAAACGGAGGTAATTAGAAATTTATTTTCTTTAAAGTCTAAGTCAATTTTTTCAATAAGAAATGAATGCATATATTTAAATGATTACATTTAACATTATGTGGACAAATATTCGAAGTACATATTTAACATATTCTTCGATGTTTGAAAACTGTTTTAGAAGCATAATTCGGAAAATAATGTCTGATTTACTAAATGACCAATTAAATGTGAATGTAACTTTGCATTTTTCCTTTGCAAAAGAATATGCTTTTAAAACAAGGAGGAAACCCGGATATTGAATACTCACAAGTGGTTCGCTTGTTTTTATAAACTGTATTACAGTAACATGTTCGGTTTGTTCGTCTCCATTATGCGCATCAAACTCTTCACTTAGCTGTGGACTAAAGTCACGTGATGCTATTTTGTCATGGCAGTAAAGCAACGCCTGAAATGACGTAATTGATCACGTAATTGAAAATGCCAATAAGATTTGTGTCAAAAGTAAAAAAATAAGCTTAACAGAGTACGAATATCAGCGTAATGAATCTCACATAAATGAAAAAAAAAACATACAGAACTCGTTCGCGTCCGCAGCTCTTGAACAGGAAAAAAAAAGAATTTGACTTTTTATCAAGAAATTAACTCCATACTTCTCTGAATGATCTAGTTGTTACATGACATGTTAACGCTTATCCAGGAATGAAGAAGGAAGGAAAAGACAGACTCAATTAGTCATAAGGGAGTTAAATGATGACACTGTACAAAGACACTAATAATGAATTAAGGAGGAACAAGCCGACAAGTTACTCGACAATATTGATCACCTTCTTCGTGCAAGAAGTACTTCTCGTGAAAAAAAGGTTAAGAGAGATGCGTGGAAATGAAAAATAAAGATCCATAGAGGAGCACCACACTAAATACCGTATTCCGGTATAAACCGGACTAGGCGATCAAATGATTAAATGCTAAAATCACACCTTTTCATCCGCCGAAATGCACTTTAAGATATCTTACTCATCTCTTCACACCGATTTATAAACTATAATAAATGAAACATGTAAAAATCCAAGAAAAAAAGCGATATTTTTTCTACTTTGTGATCATGATTTCTGCCAGCGTCTAGGGTAGCCTACTTTCCCCCCAACCCCTGTAGTGAGTTAAATTCAAAAAATCCGTTTTATAAAAATTTTTCCCAAAATAATGGGATTTTTTCTTTTCTTACATCCTTTTTCTACTACTAAGCCCCAAAAAAATCAACATACGGACTGGGATTTTTAAACCCAACGTTTATGTTTGACCTGTTTTCAGGCATTAAAAAAAATAAATGTTTTACACCCCAAAATTTACAAAATTTTTCGCATAGGTTTATGGCCCTATTTTGAACAATGGTTTTCCTGAAAAATTTGGTTTTTGGGAAAAAATCTTTTTTATAAAATCTGTGGAAAATGTTAAACATTTTCCACATGCTTCTTAAAGTTGCCAAGACCTGCCAAAAATAATTAAAAAAAGGAAAACCCGGGAAACCCAAAATAAAATTTGTGGGATGTATTTTATCACTCGTAATATTGGAGAATATGCACAGTGTAACCTTTGCAGAGCAACACCCCTTTTGGAGACAAAAGTTTTTGGTTGTTGTTGCAACTGGTAAGATTCTAAATAGGTTATTTATCTTATTTTTTTATTAATTAATTTATTTTTTATTTTCATTTATTTATTTTATTTATACAACTTATCACATACCCATGCCGATGTTACGACTCTGTCAAAATGGTATTGAACGGCCGTGCATACATTTTTACCTAGGGTATGTGATAATAAAATATTGTGTTCGTGTAGGTTCATTACTGAGGCTCACCTAATATCATTTTATTCAACTCGTTCAATAAATTCAGTATTGAACCTACACTCATTCAATATCCTCTGTGTGACGTCATCATACTCACCGTTGCAGCTATGGAAACAACTGCTCTAGTTAGAGGACTCAATCTTCTACATTCCACCATGTATAGTTTTCTAAAAATCTGTTAAAAAGTATTGAGATAATTACAATGGCTAGAAAAGATAACGTATACATGTACATTTATTTGAAATAAATATAAAGATATTAAATGTGTCCGAATAGCAATAGTCTCTCCAGCAGGTGAGATGGTTTTGACCCTGGTGTTGCTTAAGTTTGTGACACCTGAGGTTAGCCAAAAGATTTTTTTTTCCTGATTCGGCGCCATATGACCTAAATGTGTCCATTAGCCGTAAAACTAAACAAAACAAACAAGCTTTGAAAACTAATGTATAGACGAAACAAGTAAGAGCATCCGCAGACAAGATACATGTAAATCTTGATACGAATTCTACAATACAAGCGCAACCCGCGAACCAAAGCAAATTTTGAAAATATTTGAAAACACTACCAACTTTACCTAGGGTTTTCTTCATTAGTGATTGCGTACAATTTTACATTTGCGTTGTATTTTTAAAACAATAACACAAAAATCATCGGTTTTCTTTGTAAGTGTTTGCGTACAGTTTTAAATTTGTGTTGCATTTCAAAAACATTAACACAAATATCATAGCTTGTCTTCATAAGTAATTGCGTACAGTGGTACTGTATTTTGATTCAGAAACAATAACACAAATATCAAGTGTTTGCTTACACTTTTACATTTGTTTTGTAATTTAAAAGCAATACATGTAACAGAAATATTATGTTTTTTTTTCTCACAATACTTGTTTGCGTAGGTTTTTACAGTTTGTTTGAATTTCGGTTTGTTAACATTACCCAAAAAAGAACAACAGGGTACCTTCATAAGTGTCTGAGTATCGTGGGATCGGAAGAATTTCCTCAGAAATACTATATGTTCGTCTGGAGCACTATAGTCAGAATGTAAAATTGGAAGACTGCTCACTATCTTGTTGGCATCTGTAAATATTTAAATATTGTACCGGTTTATTGTTCGTGTAAGATCGGTATTCTCCGACATTCTCCGGCATATTTTTTAAATTATATAAATTCCGTAAGAATTGGTCAATATGATATATTTTATTCTAAAATAAATATCAAAGGTTTAAATCCCGACAGAGACTTTGGATTCTTTCATGTGATGAAGCTATCCTGCTAGCTTACGGAACATCGGTGGTTCTTAGGTGCCCGTTTGTGCCTGAAATAATGCACGGATGGGCACATGAGGTCTTCCTCCACAAGTAAAACTGGAAAGTCGCCTAGACTGTGTTCGTGCGACGTGAAAACCATCCCAACAGAATAATACCATCTAATACATTAAGTGATATAGGGTACAGAAATGTAAAATTCACTAATGAATAATTTCAGTTAATTTTTTATTACTTTTATTACTTCTTCCACATTTATTTATTTTACTGATTATATCGAAATATTATTCAGGAAAACAAAGGAAGCAACATACGGGCAACTTAGTGTGAACAATATTTCACAGACGACACTTGAGACACACCATCAAAGAATAGAATAGGGGAATCAAACAACAAACGGTGTTATCATAAAAATATTGCATGTCAGAAAGTAAGACAGCATTAATGTTTTAGGACCACATAACCCGACAGCTGTCTTGGAGAAAAACACTCAGAAAACTGTAAATCACATAAGCAGGTTGTGATCAGGCACGAACAATCGCTTAATCAAGCTCCTAGACGTCTAGACACGTGTGATATTACACACAAATCCTGGCGGAGTGCGGACCAGACTGTGCACTCTGTTCAAATGCGTGAATCAGACGATGAAACAGCTGGAATAAATGATGATCAGAGGCCAATATAGCACAGATGCAGACGGCCTGTATCAGCAGACGGCCAGAAATATATATGGTTATTATCCGACAGACAGCAATATATCAGGAAGCAAAAGAGAAGTTTATGTCAACGAAGATATAGAAATTATCTTATGTTATCAGTTAATCATAAAATCAATGAAAGGTGAACGAACATTTTGCCCACTTTACGATACATTTATAAGGTAGGGTTTTAGTTATGTGGAAAATGTCTCTTAAAATATACTACGCTTGCTTGTCCTTACTGAGGTTTTTAAATTCAAAAAAGGCGGTCGCGTCCCAGTTTGTTACGTCATTTCCGTTTAACTAACTTTAACTTACTCTGTTACATACCTGGATCAATATACTGCTGTGTTTTCAATGAGAGGGTGACAGGCATTGTGGGAGGTCACGTGACACATCATGGAGGGCAGCTAGCGTTCCTCGAACAGCTGAATCTCCCACTACCTTAAAATATACAAGGTTTGCTTTTAAAAAAGCTAGTAGCGACTCGCTTCGTAATTTTTTTCTAGGGGTGCGTTTAAATGTAAAAATGACAGTTCTGTTAGCTGAAGAAACTTGAGCGTACATCAAAATAAAAGTGACATAAAGTTATGGAAGCCAGTTCTCTCAGTTTAACAAAGAGGGATATGAGTATATATGAAGATGCATGTAAACAGATAGAATGAAGTCCCTATGTCTATGCACATTTACTATATGGCCTGTTGACCTTGACCAAATAAATGTTAGATAGGTAGAATTCATAAAGATGTCTCTTTATACGAAGTTAAGTTGTAATATGTTATTGGCGACGCCGGTCAGCGGCGTTGTCTCTTATGGAATGCTTTTTATTTTGGCCTATGGAAGGAGCTGTTATTATTAGCAGTCACTGTCATGTTGTGTTAATTAGTTTTATGTTGATTCGTAAAAATCAAGTAAACAACTATGTTGTTATATTTGTATTTAATAACTTTATGTAAAAAGCATGTGCATTGTGATATTATTTTCACGAAATTGCAAGCTCAATTTAACAGCTTGTCACTTAGTTTTATTGACAATACTAAAACCCGTATTTCGAATATCGTTGTGGTCTACATTGATGCCGTATCCATTCATTCATTCATTTATATATTTTCAAAATTTTCTTACAAGAAGAAAGTTCACCTGCAAATGAGTATAAGGATAGGTAATGGACTGTTATAAACGATTATCCTATTGATTTCATTCATATTACGTTTATCTGTTATACAGAATGGTTGTTTTTTACAAAGTGTACCAGCATCCGGATGTTGAAAGCTATCCGATTTTCTGCAATTACTGCTTATGGCCATTTTTTTATGAATACTTCACCATTAATTTGCATGGCTTAATAAAACTGAGCCTGCAACATTTCATAATTTTGCTGTTTATGGTGTTCTTTTGGGTTTCATGTTTTCTCTATTTTAAGGGGAAGTAACTCATGTTTACTAAATTATTTGTTCTTTTCCGTCTATCTTAGGTATTACTTACTATTTTTGTTGTATAAAATGTAACAGTTGTAAGGTCATCAAAAGCATAGAGGCCCTGATGAGTGAATATTGATATATTTTTTTTTACTGGCTTTAAGTGAATATTGATATATTTTTTACTGGCTTTATATACCTAAGACCAGGATTTTTCTACATGTAGTTTGTTCAGTTAGTACATGCCTACAGGTATTCTGCTAGAGGAATCTTCTAATCAATATGTGAAACTAATTATTATTTTCTATGTGTTTGTATATAAATTGTTAATAAAATAACCTTTGGTGAAAATGAAAGGTAGACTATTAAAGCTATACATATAGGTGCTCATTTAAACACTTGATATATATGCAGTTAGCTATATAGTAAAGTCTAATGGAAGGTTAAAAGAGGGATTCAATGTTTAGACACTCACACAACTCAATCTTTATTACATGATATAGACTATTTGAGATTTATTTTCACTTTTATACTATCAATATAGTAAAGAAATATGTTGTGGTTTAGAACTGTTTCATTATTAAAGAGAAAATGTGAAGCCGGCCGGATAGCTCAGTTGGTCTTCTGAAAGTCATGGGTTCGAGTCATGGTCAGGCAGTTTCAGTCAGGTTTTAGAAGTGGCTTTTCAACTGACACATGTTTGATTCATTTAAAAGATTGCATTAAATTTGAAATTAACAAAGGCAGTATTGCATGATACTTTTAGATCTACAAAGGGCATTTAATACAGTTGATCACACTATACTGCACATGAAGAAGTTCTTTCTCTTCTTCTTCATGACATTTCAAGCATCTGGCATATGTAATGACATTCTTACATTATTTACATTTTTTGGGGGATTTTCACACTTTTAAAATGAACATAGTTTTTTTTTATCAATCTGGTCATATTTTTTCCCAGGTCCGATACTCGTGCCTGTGATTATATGCTGATGACTCAGGTATCCTTGTATCTGGTAAAATAAATCTGAAGAAATTCTTTTTTATAGCATGAGTAATATATAAGAATGGTTAATTGACTATAAATTGTCTTTGCATCTTGGCAAGACAGAGTCTATTCTTTTTGGTTGAAGTTTCAACTTAAACTGGGTCTAAAATATATAATATGAGCTTCAAACAGTATAAAGCCTGGTCACTGCACATATATGCAGGCTGGCCTGAAATGACTGATAACTATCAAACCTAGGAAGTTTTAAACACGGCTACAAAGTGGGCAATCGGATGTCCTCGGCTATTATTCATAACAACCTGACTTCTTATCCGAAGACTGGCAGAAAGGGCCGAAAAGTGTCGATTGACAAAGTGAGCTCTCAATATGTAGGTCATTGGGTCAAATCAATTGATTACAAATACAGTTCGTTTTCATTTTATAATTGTTTTGTATAAAACAAAAATTAAATCTTCTAAGAGTTAAAAATTGTCCTTTGAATACATTCTGTTTTGTCCAGATATGGCCCCATTTAAAGCAGCTGTAAACTTATGCTAACAAGGATATAAATAACATGTGAAAATAACGTCTTGAAAACTACTATGTAATTTATAATACTGCAAATTGATTTCTTTCATTAAGAAATCTGTACTGTAGTGTTTAAATATATATTTTTTAAAACATAGCGATAATCCATTACAAACACACACTTTTATAACATTTCTGGAATGCATTTTATTTAGTTTGTTCACGTTTTAACTAAAAAATAGATCACTTTTGAACTTTAATAGTTCACGTTTTAACTATAGTAGTTCATGTTTTAACTATAAAAGTTTACGTTTTAACTATAAAAGTTCACGTTTAAACTATATATAGTTCACGTTTTAAATATAATAGTTCACGTTTTAACTGTGATAGTTCACGTTTTAACTATAATAGATAATTACACATGTTACATAGAGATTCTCTGGTCGCATAATATCATTTAAAATGAATCAAAATCTGTATTTAAATCAGCAAATAGTAAAATAATTAATTGAAATAATACACACTTTTCACAGTTAAAATACAAGACATTTATCACAAAAATAAAATAATAAAAAGCACCATCAAATGATATATTCATGAAATTATATTTTACACTGTTGTCAAACTTATTTTATGTAAAACACTGCTATATAAACATGTATAATTTTATGTAAATTTCTATACTGGCATGCGAGCAGTTCCCGTACAAAAATCATAGTTACTTAAACATTATTGGAGAGGTCATCAGACCTCTCCATAGTGTTCAGACTGATTGCTGGCAGCATCCATTTTTGCGTATCTGATTGCAGTGAATGAATCTCATTTTAAGCGTAAAATCATGAGGAGCAGTCTACAAAAATTGTTTTGCGCATGCCCCGTTTCAAAACACGGCTTAACTTAAACGAAAAATTAACATCGAAGTGAACAAATCGGTACATAGAAAAATTGGAAAATATCATTTACGTTACTTAACACTACGTGCATGGATGCTTCATTCCGTAACTTATAAATCGATTACCGTATTGTTTTTTGAATAACGTTTTACTATTTCATGTTCTGATAAATAGTTACAGTGTACACTATAGCTACAATATCACCATGCACTATATATACCACCTCCGTGGTCGAGGGGTTAGAGTCGATGCGATGACTCTTAATCCAATAAACTCTCTGGCGTGGGCTCGATTCCCGGGAGATGCTATTTTTTTGTCAGTTTAGCGCGGAGGAAGGTTGTCTAGGAACGATGGTTAGGAAACTACCCGCCTATATGACTAAGATACTGTTGGGAAAAGGCGTACAATGAAACAAATAAACATATTATATGACCGAGTGAACCGTGTATTGAACTGGTATATCTAAATAACGCAAAGGGACATTTTTTGGCGCAAATGGCACAAATTTTATCTCAAGTTTGATTTTCTTCTAATATTGTGGTTGGAGGCATGCAGCTTTATATACTGTTTATTCCAATAAACAGTTTATAACAGTATAACAGTATATAACAGTATTTACTGTTTATTCCAAAAAAATGATATCAACATTTTTTTTATGTAAACTTGTTTGAATAACATACTTTATACTCGTTTTTGAAAATGTAGAGGAAATGCTTCCTTATATTTAACAAAACAGTGACCGAAAATTTGCTTATTGAACTTTACAAGAAACTTTTATTTTGAAAATACTTTTAAAATATATATAATTTTTCTACAAAGGGAACTGAATTTAAAATACAAATGTAAATGATATATATCATTTACATTTACATTAAGTAATTTTACAAAAAAAAAATTTGTAGAAAAAGTATCCCTATGCGCCAAGAAAAAAGTCCATTTCTACGGCATATAATCTTTTAAAACATTAAAAAAGATGAAATGTAAAACAAACTTTCATCGCAATATATATATAATAAATTCTATTTTGCTTAATCATTGTAATTTATAAACATTCATTGTGTCTGTTATGCAAAAATATCCCAAAATATTTTCGAATTTAACAAATTTTCCACAGCAGCAAAAAGACCTCTCGCATGCTTCTTTTTAAAGAAGCAAACTAGTTTTTTATTACGCTCACTCACCAAAACATCAATATTCGGCTCGTCACACAAATCATGGAAATTCCATCATGTTCTAAACATAGAATAACCCTTACTTTTGAGGCCTCGTATGGGGTACCGAAATTATCCATTATTTTGTACGAAGAGAAGTAGTTCCCGTACATAAAATCTAACCCATTATAATTATACAATTTTATTATATCGGACCTATTTTTCATTACAATTGTTTGAACAGACCATTATCTAAGAGATAAATAAGATGTAATTCAGGAAATAGAGCGTAGACTAAACGCGGGTATCCTAATTACCCGGTACCGTTACCACAACGCATTCACATGCAATAGCATGCTTGTAATGCATGAATATTTTACGCGCATCAAAGCCATAAAATTATTTTATCTAGTAATATTGGTCAAAATTCTGATAATTAAACAAGTTTTCATCACATTGCCTACTTATCTGTGAAACAGGTGGTATATTAGTGGAAAACCTTTAACAAGCCTCACCGTGTAAGTATTTTTGCGCATGCGCGAAGGACGGAATCTCCCCACGTTTTGAAACGACGCACAGGTGAAAGTGATTTAAATGAGACTTTTTAATACGTTACTGGGGGCCGAACTGACACTTAAGAATTTTTGGTCTTGTTTATGGTATCTGCCCTTGATTTGACATAGAATTTTTGAAGAATGCAGAAGTAAAAATCAAGAATGGAAAGCCATTCTGCCCATGGCGAAAATTGCTATTTGCGAATTTGAAATGCAAAATGCGAAATGCGAAATGATTTATTTGCTAATGAGATAAATGCAAAATGCTTTTGGCACAAGGTTATTTTCAAGGACCCAATTTCCCACCATAAAAAATTCCCAGAACCGCTGTCTTCCAGGAAGGTAGGTAAGTAAAAAAAGATATTTTGCGAAGTAAAAAACAAGATAACAGGTAAATGAAAAATTATTTTTCAAAATGTTTGGGTTTTTTTTAAGCTTCTAAATTAAGGCGTGTTTGAAGGATAAGAATCTACGAACCAGTATCCTCAAAAATACTTAATGCAGGGGGTAACTTTGTAACTCCAGGAATCGAAAATATGAAATTCAGTGGTTTTGGGCTAAGGATTTGGGGACCCCAACATGGACAATTTTATGAATGTGTGTGCCAAATGCGCTTATAAATGTTTATCCTTATTTTTTAACTGTTGTGAAAAAAAATATTGGAATAGAACTTTAGTATTCATAAGCAGTAATTTGACCATTTATATATGTGTTTAACCCTTTTTATCAATGTTTAAAAGTCCATTTCCGGTATTTCGCTTGTTATAAGTGTAAATAGTTATTAAATTAAATAAATATCCAAGCTACAGTTTTAAATACTTTTGATATGAAAATGTCTGTAATAGATTGTGCGGCTTTGTTGAATATTTAAATCGTCCTTCAAAAATGAACCAAAATGGTTACAATTGTTGGAAATCTCATGAGACGCTCCATTTTAAGGAGACATTTGCTTTCTATTTGCTTGCTTGCTAATATAAATAATTATACCCTTTCAAAAAACATTTTACCAGGTAAGTGCCTCCTACTTTAGAAAGAACTTTAAAATGGAAATTCCTGGTCCTTAAAAGCATCAAGAAAAAGATGCCCAACAAGTTCTTTAGTTGTTGCAACAAAACAGAAAATAAAGGTTTTCGGATTTTTTAGCTCCAAGAATATTTCAAAGATATTTGTACTCATTCTGGTGTCAGGCAAATCGCGGTCAAGCTTGCAAATACTTGGTTAGTTTTTGCGGGGCAAGTTTAACAGGTGGCCATTGTCACATAAAGGATGTAATCAAATTTAAAAAAAAAAACTCATTATGAGGAGCAGCGTGTAGCTTATGGTTATAGTGGCGATGCGTAGATTAAAGGTTTAAAAATTTTTGAGACAGAAAAGTGGGAGCCTAACTGAAAAGGGCCATCCAATGAAGTTTATCTACGGGTTCCCAAATTGTTTGGGGGGTAAAAAACCCTTAAAGAAATTTAAAGTTTTAGAAAATAAATTTCCAAACCCAAACCAAAAAAAATTAACTTTCCCAAAAATTTTTAAAAGGGAATTAAAAGGTCTGGGTTTGATTTTTAGACTATTTCCATTGAAATTTTGGAAAAAGAAAAACTGGCCATGCCCCTGTGAAAAGAAACAAATTAAATATTTTTACTTGTTATTGTTTTTTTTCGTGAGTACTTTTAAATAGGCTGTGGGAAGGGGGAAGGGGGGAAAAAGGAGCGGGGGAAATTTTTAAAGTGAGGGGCGCTCTTAAAACACAAAGTTTTGAAATGCCTTAGGTTGAAATGAGGGAACTATAAAACTGTGAGAAAAAAGATGCTATTTATTTTTTAAACCTTAAATAAAATGAATGTTAAAAAATGAATTTTTAAAATAGCCCTTTTAATTAAAAGGGGAACGAGATGGTTGATGCAGATTATTTTTTGTTTTAACTACATTCAACACAATAAGAAGTATGGTTGGAGTCACAAGATTTATACATGGGTTATGCAAAACAAACCACTGATGTACTTTCAAGTGACTCATTGAGGAAAAAAGTGGTGTCCAGCTGAAATGTCAGACAAAATGAAGCAAACCGGGAAATGAAGGATGAGCTAATGCCTCATCGGAGCAAAGTGGCTCAGCAAATGCGCAAAACGGAGAAAAGTGTGTCAAGAGAATTCAAGGACTTGAAAAGTAGAGGTGATAATTTAGAATCGTCGATGCTAATAAATTTTGTCCAGTATATGCCACCGATCCAAAAATAGTCTGTTACTGTAAAGAAATGTGATTTGACTTGATGGAATCTTATGCCAGGACTTTAAATAAAATGATGGTTATTAAAGTAATGGAGCATTTTTACCTTCTTTGTTTCAATGTTAGCTTTTTCTAATGTAACTATTTCTATATTTAAACTTTTTTTATACTGATATTTCCAAATTTGATTGTATCTCTGTCAAAAATCCTCTACTATAGTGACAACTTTGAATACTTTTGAGCTTTGGCTGTAATACGACCAGCTCTTGTTTTAATTTTCTGTTCAATAATACAAAAGAAATTATTTCAAAAGTTTGCTCTATTTTTTTTTTCAGAAAAACCAATTGCATTGGCCTCTAAAGGTCCCTGCATATCTTATTTCTTTTTTATTTATTTACATGTTGAATAGTTTAGTGTCATATTAAAAAAATGTAAGGAAATGAAGCGCTTTTATATATAGTTCTTTTTTTCAAGACCATTTTGTTAGAACCGAAAATATATTTGTTTAAAAATTTTGGGGATTTATATAACAGGAATTTATAAATGTTAGTCCTATTACTAGTACATGTACTTCACCTCTTATTTTATGTACCAAAATGGTAATGGTGTAGAAGTTTCCCTAAGAATGAGTTGTTGTGTACCTGATAACTTGCAATCTGATGGACAGAATATTGACTTTTATGCATAAAACTTTTGAATAAAAGAAAAAGAAATGAAGTTGTTCTTTTAGTATTGTATGGGACATTTTCAATGTTTTATTAGTTATGAAAACAATTTAACAGGAATTTATGTGTGAGTTTGATTCTGCTTATATTATTATTTCAGTCTTTGCTGTGTATTTTTTTATTGTGATATGCAGTCATTTTGATGCCAAAACAATAATATGATGCTACATGTATGTTTTTCATTGAATGAGTCGCGAATTAGTACAGGGTTCAACTTCGTTGTCCGTCTGTCTGTCCGTCCTTCTGTCTGTCCGTCACACTTTTGGTGTCTGCTCCACAACTCTACTAACAAGAGGCATCCACTTGAAACTTGTAGCTATATCACATGAAAAAGTGCAAAAAGAACCCATAACTCTTCCTTTCATAGTTTTATGAGTTATTGCCCTTTGTAAAATTCTATGCTAAATTCTTGTTGGGCTATATCAAAACGTATAATAGATATCAATTTGAAGCTTTGTAGGTAGATTAATTACGTTATATGTGAAGTGTATTACACAAAAACCATGACTCTTTTTTCATAGATTAAGAGTTATTACCTTTTGTAAATTTCAAATAGTTAGTACATGTCCGGGCCATATCTCTGATAGGTCAATACATCTCATTCGCACATACGCAGAAAAAGATGAGCACTTTTGCAACAAGCAGCGCTGTTGAAAATAAATACAAGTGTTACAATTCGGCCTTCGTGTTAAAAGAAACATTCCATTTTGTGATATGTGAGGCGAGACATAGCTACTTCCGTTTCCGAAAGGACCCGTCCAGTTTAAAGTTTGGTTTTAGATCACAATGTAAAAACATTCTTTAAATAATATAAAACTTATTAATATCTCATATTCAAGCTGTATATTTTATACTGGTAATATTCAATCATAGCATTTGTATCCAGGAATTATCTTTTGATATAATATCTGTATTTTAAGCAAGATTTTTTCCCAATTCATAATTATAATGTTACCCATAAAATTTACACTCTGCTTGGAGATACCTAATTTTTCAATATGCTAATAAGTTTGTTAAGTTAAACGTGTGTTTTCTTTTGCCTTCTTTTGGATATTTTGTAACCTTGTTGTATTATAACATGCATGTTTCTTAGATTTACAGAAAAAAGAAAAAGAGATTGCAACATAGTGAGTCAGAAGCCTTGCTGCTGTTGTTGATGATGATGGAGATTGCTAAGTTCAGCTTGTTAATTTGTAGTTTATAATTGACGTGTTTCTTCCCTTGAATTTGATTCTGATGTGTTCTCTCCTTTAATTTTGTTCTCTGTTTGAATCAAATAAATAAGAAATATGATTTTTAGAAAATTGTTGATTTTTTTTCTCAAATTTCTCTCTACCAATACTGTTTAATCCCTCTCAGGGACAAGTACAGTCGTCCTGTTTTACCGAGATAGAGAGAGAAGGGGAGTTCCAATGAATTGTGGAGGCACATAGCACTCTGAACCCACAATTCATTCATTGATACGACCTTTTACGCTATTTCAAATGCTCGAAGAACAACCAAATAGGTCCCCGTCGAGGATCGAACTTTGGAACTATCGTATCCCATGCGAGTGTCCTACCAGTGGACCAACTCGACTCAATTTGTTAGTATTTTGCATTTTGACCAAAAAGCCCTCTTTTTGCCGACGAACATGAATTCATATATGAGAATACATACTGGAGAGATAATACTGTTTGTGAGTTACATATAATGAATGCCTCGATAACCATATACATAATAAATTTAATGAATTTACTTGTTCAATCTAAAATTGTCACAGATGCGAATAATAACCCCCGCACAACAAACTTTAATTTCATGCAGGAACATAAAATGTCTAAATCCAAGGGCACATAACACTGCAATGCCTGAATTGCCAGACCATTATTTTTGGCATGCTCATATTCACTTCATGATTATGATATAATTCAAGATTGAAGCCGGCCACTTAAGAAATTATGTTCAAATAATACATATGTTCATGCCTACACTCAAGGGCATCTGCAATGCCTGGATTGCCCTAACTGACTTTTGTAAAATGTATATCTTCACTTCATGATGATGATGTATTCTAAGTTTGTAACCAATCCCTAAAGAATTATGAAAGAAGCTGGCGCCACAAGAAGTAGATATTTATGCATACAGACCAACCGACCACCACAACAACCGACTCAATAATTTCCCTTCTTAAACTTCTTTTGCGGGAGTATTATAATGGTTAAATTATGTACATGTATAACAAATGAATCGATAATTCTTTATTCTTAATTTTACTGTGACACAATGATTTTATTTACATGTATTCCAAATCTTTTCACTTCTATATACTTCCATGATCAAATTTGAAAACAGTTCAAATGCTCTATCAAGATTAGTTGGCATCTGCCATCTGTATTGTTCAATGACAGAAAGGGCCCAGTCGGAAAACATTTTTGAAAGCAATACTGATTACGTTCATAACAGTTTTTATTTGCAAGCAATGATCAACCTCCACTTCATCAGCAACTTTGCTCTGCTCGGTACAGCAATACAATTCAGCAGTAGTGTACATCATGTTTGGTATTTCAGAAAGAGAACTTACATTCTTTATCTTTCGCACACGATGCTTATTCCAATGGTGTGCATGATATTGAAGTTTATTACGAGTTGCAGGAAAGAAACAGAACTTCAAGCAATATATATGAAGAACGTTGTCTATTTGCAAAACACCACACAAATTAATCCATGCACGTCTGTAACAGAGATTGTCTCAAATATTGCCAAAACCATTCGATCCTTTGGTTGTGATTCGATGATCTATCCATTACAGCACATCTTGTAAACATATCATTGTGGTGAGAACGAAGAAGCGTTTTGACATCAGCAATATTTACATATTCTGTAGCCGGTCCATATGAACGGAACCATCCTGAGCTCACGAATTGACTTTAAAAAGTAGGTGCATATCAGACATGGATTTTTGTTTGTTTCAAGATAAATTCGTCAATTTGCTGGTCATCCATTCCAGCTCCAGAGAGTAAGAAGCGCATATAGCCATTTCGCATTTGTCATTTCGCAATAATCATTAGCAAATGTCATTTCGCAAATTGCATTTCGCATTTATCATTAGCAAATGTCATTTCGTAAATTGCAATCGGCATGGCAGAATGGCGTTCCATAAAGAATAAAAGATAAATTCGTCAATTTGCTGGTCATCCATTCCAGCCCCAGAGAGTAAGAAGCGCATATAGCCATTTCGCATTTGTTATTTCGCAATAATCATTAGCAAATGTCATTTCGCAAATTGCATTTCGCATTTATAATTAGCAAATGTCACTTCGTAAATTGCAACTGGCATGGCAGAATGGCGTTCCATAATCAAGCGTTTAAATGAAAAATACGGGTACTGCTTCTGTACGGGAACTGCTCGCATGCCAGTACATTGGTAAAATGTTTTGGCAGAATTCTGTTAAACAAATTTTGGTTTTTACATGGGATGATATTATGTATAAATGTATAATAATATATAATATAAAGCTTTAGTACTTAGCACATTTCTAATAACCTGTGATAAGCTGCATATGTTTATATATTACATTAGTATATATAATAGGATTGTATATAATCATATCTGTATCTATGTATTCGATATATCTGCTCTTGTTTACAGGTAAAGCAACGAAAAGCCTTGAAAATACGCCTAGAAATACGATTTAGAAAAAACGGCAGTAAAATGGAGAAATATTTCAGTAACTTACTGTTTGGCATAAACAGGCGTTAGTTTTAAATACAGTATTGTTTATATTAAGTGCAACGTTGTAACCATTTTAGTTTATTAATAAAGAACACTATCACAATGTATAAAAAACCTACAAATGTATGTTTTTATATTCAGTAAAACACCTTAAATACAAGTTTAAAATATCTTCGATAGGGTTCTCCACAGCATTAAATTTATACAATTTTTGGCTCATTTGAATCTTAATATAATTTCTTTAATAAATAAACAAAGTTTTTTGTAATCTGGAATGTTAACATCAGTGTTCATAAGAAGATCAATAGAATGTATATTATGTTTCTGTAAATAATGTTTCAAAAAACGTTTCCTGCTGTTATCAAAACAAGGACACTCAAAAATATAATGAAATTCATCACCAATTGATCTATCACACAGTGTCCAGACACGCCTGTTAAGTTCGATGTTGTTCCAACTTCCGGTTTCTACTGGCAATTTGTTATTTCTTGTTCTAAATTTTATCATGTATTGTAAAAATTTTGATGGAGTTTTTACAAGATATGTTTCAAAACAAAAATTATGTTTGAATAATCTATAATTCATGCATTTACTAGAATTCTCAATATCAGAATACCACTCATTTAAAAATAAATCTGATAATTTTTGTTTGACTGACATCCTTAACCATTTATGGTTATGAAATTCATGGTTATGCCAAATGTTATACAGACCACATTCATACAAAATATTCTGAACAAATTTTATCCACTGAAATCTTAATCTAGATACAGTCTGGGAGTTATTAAAATTATTTAACAAAATACGATATATCAAACACGGTAACTTGTTCTGTTGTGGTATGACTAAGTCAGACCAATATGATATAATTCTACATTTAATTTCAATAGATAGTGGTTTAACACCAGTTTCACCGTAAACCATACAATTTGGTGTACTTGACTTTAAACCTAGAATATATTTTAAAAATTTAAGCTGTACTCTTTCAATACAATCAATATTACCAAAACCCCATATCTCACATCCGTACAGTAGGACAGGTTTTACAATTTTGTTAAATAAATCTATTTGCATATCAATTGGCAATTCTAACATTTTACAATTTTTTATAAGACTATACATAGCTTTGGACCCCTGTTTCACGATAGATAATTTTGCTTTGAAAAAGGAACCACTTCTACTGAAAAGAATACCAAGATACTTATACTCGTCTACAACTTCTAAAAGTTCATTTCCGTAAGTAAAATTATATGACATGCGTCGTCCACTTGTAAAAACCAAAATTTTAGTTCAGGAATGCAATTAATGTTAATCCAACAACTGCGAAAATTATTCCAGTTACTGCCTTCACCGCGGTATTGGACGGAGCTTCGAGTTGTTCACACCTCAGATCTGATAATGACAACTTCAGCACAGGTTTACCCTTGTATGATGAATGGTACCCACCTGCACATATCAATCCCATTTTATCATGTTTATTGCCAATTAGTTTTGTTGAATTCAACCATTTCCAAGTTTCCACAAGGCCACAGTCACACTGGAATGGGTTGTTGTCTAGTTTCATTACTTTAATGTTGCGTAAGTTCTCGGCCTTGTCCATGAATTCCCTCGGCAGAACTGCCATTTTGTTGTAAGAGAAATCTATATGCGTAAGGCTCTCCAAGCAGTCTTTTTGGTTCGGTAATGAAGGTTGGTCTAGATTATTATGAGTTAGATTTAATTTTTTCAATGAAGTTAACTGACAAAACGAGTTGGCAGCCGAGAGTGAAAATGAGAAAAATTCATTGTAACCAAGTTCCAGGATCTCTAACTTCGTCATTTCAGTCTCATTGAAAACTCTAGCGAGTTTGGTTATGTGAATACTTCCGTTCCAAACTTCATCAAAAGTGTTGGTTAAGTCCAGGTGTTTCAAATTCGGCACTGAAGTGAAGTACCCAGTCTTATCCGGGCTTCTGTCGACCTGCCATGCATTGTCCCGTAGAATGAGAACTTCCAAGTTTGGTAAACAATGCAAACTTTTTCCATGTATGTTGGATATGCTATTATTAGACAAATCTAAGTATTTTAATTGGTGTAAGACAAAACCTGATTCATGTCTGCAGGAGCCAACACTGTTAGCTGGCAATTCTGGGATATAAGATCCTGTTACTGTCATATTAACCACGTTGTCTTTAATGTAATGAAACAGTTTTGTGATATCACCGTTTAACTTATGTTCGTGGTGACACTCAACCACTTCATCCGTACAAATACAATTATCAAAATGACCTTTACAATAATCCTTAGATGTTGATATATGTACACAAAACAGAATCAAAATCAAGAATTTGACACACATTTTACTGTCAACACACCACAATATGTTGCAAAATCCAAGTTTAAGTCGCACCTGTGTAGCGATCGCCATTTTCATTTACCTGTATAAACTTTGTTTGTCTCGTCTACTTACTTAGTGTTATGCCTGAGTGAACAGTTCAGGCTATAATCGAGGTCGCAAGGATATACCAAAAATAATACTTAATATAGAATACAATCACGTGATATTTTAGTTTAAACATATTTTATTGCATTTAATACATGTTTACAAATACAGCATACAAATAAAGTATATATATCAAAATGCAAATGGGTTGGGCAACAAGTTCTCACAACATTAGATTAAGCCCTTCCCAGAAATTAATTTTACAGAAGATAATACTTTAAGGCAACAATGATTATTTAAACATGCATATAAACTTAAAAATATGTATTTCATTTTTGAACAGTTCATTTATTCATTAAGATTTAATGTACAGTTTTGATTTTGAAGTGCGATCCATCCACAGGTTGCCATCCCGATCTCACTGTAGTTTGGTTTTTGGGGAAAGATTGGTAATGAATAATGTTATTTAAGAACGTTGGATTAGAACAAAAAAGCCAATGTAATTGACGAATTTTAGTATAAACACAAAATGAAAAGTCAAATATTATCAAAACGATGAGTTGTCTTGACAAATTTTTGAACTGATTCGAAAATGACAACGTTATCTTCGTATTCTAAATTTTCACAACCGAACAATAGTGTATCAATGTTTAATGGATGGTAAGATCGAGTTTCTCGAAAGAGTATTATTCGTTGTTCGACGTAACGATTACATTTGAAAAAGAAATGCTCGGCATTTTCAATCACAATATCACATTGACAAAAAGGGTCTTCGCGCAAATGGTTATTATATAAATCGTTATTTAAATTACTACAATTATTTCTTAGACGTGTATGCAATATTGATAAGTATCTCTGGCCATAAAAATAGTGCTTCGGAACCGTTGGTGCTTTAAAAAGATTTTTTTAGTCTAGATTTAAATATGTTGAGTGTCTGAGAGTTTCGTATATTTGGGTCGAGGTTATTCCATAATTCTAACGAGGATGGTAAAAACGATGCATTATATAACTGAGTGCGTCTAGCAATAGTAACATAGTCGTTATTATTTCGCAAAGGATAAGAAGAAATTTCTGACACAGTAGGCGGAAACAAAGAAGATAAATAGTCCGGTAGTAAACCTTTTTTAGCTTTGTAAACAATTACAAGTTTTTGAATTTTTCGCCTATCAGAGAGTGAGACCCAGCCAACTTCTTTGACCAAAAAATCTATCGATACTGACCGAGTTGCACCCGTAATAATTCTAGCGGCTTCGTATTGTAATTCCTCAAGTGATTGTTTTTCATATGCAGCACATCCATCCCAAACAATTGAGGCATACTCAAGTATCGGACGCATATAAGATATATAAATCTGGTTTAAAGTAGATCTTTTAAGTTGGAATTTTAAAGCACGCATAGAGCCTAATACTTTTGACGCAGAAGCTGAAATATTATTAATATGATCGTGCCATTTCAAGTCGCAAGAAAGAGTTAATCCTAAATGTTTGTGATTATCCACGAAATCTAGAGAGATATTATCAAAAACTAAAGAGGGTTTGATTTCATGATTTTGAGAGAAGAATATAACTTCTGTTTTATTTGGGTTAAAATTAATCAACCATTGTTTAGACCATTTATTTATTTTTTCAAGGTCGGAGTTAAGAGTACTTTCAATGTAATTTAGATCGTTAGAGGAAACGGATAAAAAGCTATCGTCAGCAAAAAGTCTTGTTACGCTTAATAGATTTTCAGCAATATCGTTCACATATATAAGAAATAAAAGGGGACCAAGGGCCGAGCCCTGTGGGACACCCGCTGGTATATTTAGCACTTCCGAACATTCAGGACCAACAAAAACAGATTGTTTACGATTAGATAAATAATTTTCAATCCATGTAAGAAGTTCATTATTTATACCATATTGTTTCAGTTTGAAAAGTAAACCCGAATGCCACACCCTATCGAACGCTTTTGATATATCACAAAATACAATGCAAGTAGATTGCTTTTTGTCAAACGATTCGCAAATTTGATGATACATGTCGATTAGTTGATAAACAGTCGAATGGCCCGGAATAAACCCTGATTGTAACGGATATATCAATTTATTACAATGCAAGTGGTTATATATATGCTTAAATACAATTCTTTCCATGACTTTCCCAATGCAGCTTATTAGTGATATAGGTCTATAATTGGAGGGAATATGGGGGTCACCGTTTTTAAAAAGGGGCATAACATTTGCAAGTTTCCAGGAACTGGGATATGAGCCTTCATTGAGTGATCTATTAAAAAGTACACTTAGAGGATAACAAATACTGTTTCGCGTTTCTTTTAAAATTCGATGGCTAATTTCGTCCGGCCCTGTTGCTTTATTTAAAGTTAAATTTGCAAGAATATCTTTTACCTCTTGTGATTGGATAGTGAAATTGGGTAATATGCTCTCCGTTCTAGGAAAGAAAGGTGGTAATTGGGTATTTGATGCATCAACGGTAGAAACTGAGATAAAATATTCGTTTAAACTGTCAGTTTTTTCCTTATTAGAGCAATAACATATTTCGGCGTCATTAACTTCAGAAAATAAAACTGGAATGTTATTACAATGACATTGATCGTTATTATTTTTAATTAACATTTTAACGGTTTTCCAATAAAATTTCGGGTTATCTGATTTGGCTTCCTCTAATGAAAATTCAAGGTTACTATAAAATAATTCTTTAGCGTGTTTTTTTAAATTATTAACTTTATTGCGTAAATGCTTGAATCGGCTCCAGTCATTAACAGATTTAGTTCTAATAGCGATTTTTTTTCATTCTATCTCTTTTTCTTGAAAATCGCCGTATTTCCGAGTCGTACCAAGGTCGATCATATTGACGAATAGTTACATAATTAGTTGGTATGCATTGTTTTACTAATTCAGTAAGTCCTGATGTAAAATTGTCGCAAGCATCATCTACAGAACGTGACAAAAGAAAAGCCCAATCATAATTAAGAATTAAGTTATTAAGTTTGTCGAACTCCGCTCTTTTGTAATTCCAAACTCGACGTTTGTATGATTTAAAAGTCTCTTTTTCGAATTTGATAAAAAATGTAAATCCCGTAGTGGTCACTTATGTTGTTTGGCGTACATGAAATACCCGAATTATATATGCTTATAGAAGAGGAAACTGCGATCGGATCTAGAAGAGTTGAAGAGTTTACGTGATATTTTGTTTAGCCACATATAGTTTATCTTCTTCAAATTAGTGTAGCCCACCTTCAAGCTAACATGATGATGCTTCCAGCAGCACAAAAGATATATATCCATTAAAGCCGCAGTGTGCTCAAAGACCATGCACAGAAATTTGAAGCGGAGAAGATTTTTCATTTGAAACTGCGGTTAGATTGAGGAACAAATAAGTAAATAACCAGTTACAAGTACTGCCAAATAAACTAGTACCAGACACCAACTATGTTCGTACTGGTATATATATAACTTACAGCCTAACAGAAAAGCCCGAAGTCTAATTCCTTAGCTATATTTTGTTTCTGATTGAGGTTAAATTACTTTGTCCAGATAATAAACATCTAAAACTATTATGCATACGCTATAAAACTCGTGCTAGTCATTTCTAAAGAAGGGAAAATATATAAGTTTCTGAATCATTATATGGCGGATGATGGTTCAGTATATAATAGTAAAATTGAGCTTCATCTCCTCATTTATGGAAATTATCGTGTTATTCTTTCACTTATATATAAATTATCTTGTCAAATTATCTAGCGCATTTCCTCTAGTGTTATGAAAAATGTTTTCAACACTCAAAATACATAGAGGATATTTGTTAAGTTCAGTGTAAGATCGGAATATATTTCACCGAGTGAGCACCAAAAGGTATATTTCACGAGTGGCGCAGCCACGAGTGAAAAATGAACTTTTGGTGTTCACGGGGTGAAATATATTTCGATCTTACACTAAACTAAACAAATTTTCTTTTTATTACATGCTAAGAAACGTTTATTTAAAGACATTTTATCCTAGTGCTAAATGAAAAGCGCGCCAAATTCTAATACAACGTGACGTCATTTACGACGTCACGTCATTAAGCTGGTTTCCAGTACTGTGCACGCTGGTATTTCACTGAGACAACGTAACGGGGGCTTAAATTCAAAAAAGTGAAATTATCAAATTGATAATTTCACTGTTTCAAACAGTGAAATTACCAGTTTATAAATCACTGATATATTTCTATAATCCACCGAAAAGCATGTAATAAAAATGTATACTATGTATTTTTGTATTCTATGCTTAATGTAGTTATATCATATCTATTTATCCTATAATAAATCAGCATATCTGGTACAGGAAATATATGGCTATAACTTTTGAAAACAATACCATTAAAGAACTAAATTAAGCACAAAAATAAAACATTAGCCCTCGGACTTTTTGTGCAGATTTTTATTTGTGTAATCAGTATAGAATAATCCAAATAACAACTTGGGTATATTCTGGTGCAAAGCACTTCTTGAAAAAAACTTCGACCCAGAAATAAAGTCCTGAAAATATACACAAAACAACCTTTACAGTACTCAGAAATGACTCTTTATGTACACAATTACAAAAAAATATACTTGAAATAATAACAGTCTTACAAGAGTTGACTTTAAATGAGCCTCTTCAAAATTAAAAAGACTACAACGGGCTGGGTCTAATTCCGTACCGGGGTGACACCATCTGTTGATACGTATGCCATTCTATATGAGACAATCTTTTCCCTAAAAGTCTTTAGTCTTCTATTAAATATTCCTAAATATTCAGGAAAAACTTTCGTCAGTTCTTGTTGGCGCGTAATCGATCATGAAAATCTCATGAACTCAACTCGTAACAATCACAGACACTTGGGGTTTGGAGCTCAAAACGCCTTTAAAATCCAAATAAAATGCATATTTGTCAATCCCAGCACATGTACTGATCATATATATCAAAAAAAACTTAATATAAGCCGTTTTGAAAAAAAATCATATTTCAACATCTATAATAATACACAAGATAAAAATGTTCGCCGGAAAAAATCCGCACCCCTACCGTCATAATCACCATGTATTTTAATCCATTTCCAATATTTTCACATAATCCTTTGGTCCATCGACACTGAAGATATAATTCTTCACGATGATGGTCAATTTTAAACTTCAACGGTAATATAAACAACGCAACAGCCGAAATAAACATCAATATTCTCGCCGTTTTTTTTCAACGACAAAAACTTTCGATAAATTCAATGGACCAGACGGCTATGAACGAAGCTATCCGATTATGTGGTTCCCAAACTTAAAAGCGCTGCGCATTTTGCACACGGCAAAGCTGGGGCCACATGGATAGCTTCGTTCATAGCCGTCTGGTCCATTGAATTTATCGAAAGTTTTTGTCGTTGAAAAAAAAACGGCGAGAATATTGATGTTTATTTCGGCTGTTGCGTTGTTTATATTACCGTTGAAGTTTAAAATTGACCATCATCGTGAAGAATTATATCTTCAGTGTCGATGGACCAAAGGATTATGTGAAAATATTGGAAATGGATTAAAATACATGGTGATTATGACGGTAGGGGTGCGGAATTTTTCCGGCAAACATTTTTATCTTGTGTATTATTATAGATGTTGAAATATGATTTTTTTTCAAAACGGCATATATTAAGATTTTTTGATATATATGATCAGTACATGTCCTGGGATTGACAAATATGCATTTTATTTGGATTTTAAAGGCGTTTTGAGCTCCAAACCCCAAGCGTCTGTGGTAACAATCGGATCACAACTTTTCGACCATTTCCATTAATCTTCGTATATTGTAATGTATGGAAAGCCATGGCTGTCTGATATTGTTCTTTTTCAATTTATGTAACCATTTGGATAATATATGAGTTCACTTCGACTATATATGAATTGAAAACACCTTCTTATTTAACCGGAATCCATTATATAAATCCACAGTTACAATATATGAAACCATACTGTCAGTGTATGAAACCGAGTTAGCAATATATAAGTTGATTTTCTCAATATATGATTCCAATTCTTCAATATATGTTACCAAAGTAGCCATGTATGGAACCAGATGTCCTTATATGAAACCGAATTATCAATATATTAATTCATTTTTACAATATATGAAACCATTTTATCAATGTATGGAACCAAAGTAGCAATATATGAGTTGGTTATACCAATTATTCAATATATGGAACCAAAGTACCAATGTATGGAACCAGGTGTCCATTTATGAAACCAAATTATCAATATATTAATTCATTTTTACAAGATATGAAACCATTTTATCAATGTATGGAACCAAAGTAGCAATATATGAGTTGGTTGTTACAATACATGATACCAATAATTCAATATATGGTACCAAAGTAACAATGTTTGGAACCAGGTGTCCTTATATGAAACCAAATTATCAATATATTAATTCATTTTTACAATATATGAAACCATTTTATCAATGTATGGAACCAAAGTAGCAATATATGAGTTGGTTATTACAATATATGATACCAATAATTCAATATATGGAACCAAAGTAACAATGTACGGAACCAGGTGTCCTTATATGAAACCAAATTATCAATATATTAATTCATTTTTACAATATATGAAACCATTTTATCAATGTATGGAACCAAAGTAGCAATATATGAGTTGGTTATTACAATATATGATACCAATAATTCAATATATGGAACCAAAGTAACAATGTATGGAACCAGGTGTCCTTATATGAAACCAAATTATCAATATTTTAATTCATTTTTACAATATATGAAACCATTTTATCCATGTATTGAACCAAAGTATCAATATATAAGTCGATTATCACATTATATGATACCAGGTCTTCAATATATGGTACCAAAGTAGCAATGTATGGAACCAGATGTCCTTATATGAAACCGAATTATCAATATATTAATTCATTTTTACAATATATGAAACCATTAATTTTTATCAATGTATGGAGCCGTAGTATCAATATATAAGTTGATTATCACATTATATGATACCAGATCTTCAATATATGGATCCAAGTAAGTCATGTATGGAACCAGATGCCCTTTGATGCTTTGCATCAATACTTTTCTTGTTTAGTGTTGGAATGAGTGACAGACACAAGTCCTAAAGTAAACACAAGTTGTCAATCAATTCAGCCAGAAGAGCCGGGATCCTATTAAAGATATAGGGATCTCGGAAATTGACCAGTCTAAGATGTTTTTCAGATAAGCCGGGATCCTATTAAAACATATAGGGATCCCGGGAATTAACCAGTTCAAGAATATAGTTTTCAGAAAAGCCGGGATCGTATTAAAATATAAAGAGATCCCAGGAATTGGCCAGTTCAAGAATATAGTTTTCAGAAAAGCTGGGATCGCATAAAAACATAAAGGGATCCCGGGATTTGACCAATTCAAGAATGTAGTCATTGATTTTTCCAATTAATTAGGCATATAATTATAAGTATTGTGATTTCCGCATTTTAAGTTTGTTAATAAATAGCTCGAAATATATTTATATCCTAAGTTAAATTAATTTAACGTTCATTACATACAATAAAAAAACTTTACGTTTAGTGGCCTTTCATTACGACAATTATCAACACAAATATAGTTTATTAGTTTTTCCTCTATATCTTATACGATCCCGGATCCCGGCCAGTCCGGGCGTCCCGGATCCCGGCCAGTAAATACATACACTTAATAACGGAAAGGATAAAATGACCGGAAAAAAAGGAAAAAGAAAAAATGCACAGAACCAGATGTACCCTTATGTTAATTAACCAAACGAAAGCATACTACAGAAGAACAGGTGAAATCGCTAAATCAAACGTTAGTGTAAATATGATTTATTGAAAAGAATTCATGAAAACAAACATTTTAATCATCATTATATCTTTGCGCTCAAAATAATTCTTGCCGCTTTTTAAAAAAGATTTTTTGACGTTATGTAAGATTAAATTTGATTGGCTAAATAATTTTGTATCCTAGCCCTGATAGATAAATTTTGTAGAAAGCTGGAAGCCAAGCTTCGTTTAAATTTTTGGATGGATTCGGAGATTTAGGTTGTTTCTCAGTAAAATCCTAACGTAATACCGGCTCGCCGTGGCGAGCCGGCATTATTTCATAACTTATAAAATGTTACCAACGAACTTCAAGGCTGCCTTCGATTGCTAACGCGGGTTTAACACTTTCGACACGGGTAACAATCGAAAGAGGTAGAGTTGAGTATTACGTCATCAGTTTTGCGTACCTGAGTTACGCGTGTTGGACACTGCCTATCAGCTGGGTCATAAGTGTTAAAATGGCGGCCAACAACGTTGAAAAGGAGTAAGTGAGAGGATTTTTATAGTTTTTCTGCTTTTGTTTGTTAATAGAATCTAATATAGCCTTTGAATTTATCTTTACTTTATTTATTTATATAAAATAGTTAAAGTAATTCAAGCATTATTTCCTCCGCCCAAAGGTGCAAATAATTCCCTGGGCGCAGCCATATATGTTTACAACCCGATCAACTCGTGCTTGTTCGATTGCTATTAAAGGTGCGCATGCGCATATGAGCTTTTCCGGTATCGACACTACTTACACGGGTTAGGCAATCGAAGGCAGCCCAAGTGAAACATGCAACATCCGTGTGTTATTTATTCACAGTAACGTAAAGTGATCTTTCAATATAGATAGTTATTGTCTCCAATCTTATCAATTTAGCCTCTTTTCATTTGGCTAGTCATCAAATTATAATTGTACTTGTTACAAGATACAAAGTTCTATAAAATATCAAAAATTGTTTGTTGTAAAATGAAGATGCCAT
Source organism: Ruditapes philippinarum (assembly GCF_026571515.1). Taxonomy (NCBI): domain Eukaryota; kingdom Metazoa; phylum Mollusca; class Bivalvia; order Venerida; family Veneridae; genus Ruditapes; species Ruditapes philippinarum. The sequence goes on from NW_026860063.1 coordinate 37,226, forward strand.
TATACATGATTGAATACAATACTGATTATATTGGACTCGTACACAACTGCAATATCTATATAAGACTCATATTGCGCCTCAACCAGTATAGGTTTGACAGCTGTGTATTCGTCAAATTGAATTCAGAATTGTACGCAACGGTGTTTAATGACCTCCTAATATTGTACATATATCACAGTTAAAACCATGTCAAACAAGCTTTAGTTCCGAACAAAAATACATAAATAAATCACGAGCCTCTCTAGTCTATTGGCCTCGATGTTTGAAACTTATGAAGGACCGTTGTGTGCACATATTTCGCGGTTTAAAACATGTCAAACAAGCTTAAGTTAGGAATAAAAAGGACTTAAATAAGTTATAAGCCTTTCCTATCGCTTTGCCTGATATTTGAAACTTAACTTGAGCCTCTCCCATTTCTAGGTCTCGATATTTGAAAAATTTGACGGACAGCTGGTGGGTTCCGATGCCTCATATACAATTATGTACGTTGGTTATTATAGTGATATTTTAACTGTAATCTCTTTATTTATATACATGTGAAGCCAAATGCTATTTAAAGCTGCATATACCTCAAGGTGAGCAAAAAAAAATATTTCAAGAAAATCAACGATAAGAAAAATGAACAAAGATATTAAGAAAGGTAAAATTATTCACAATTCAAGAAATAATTAACATTTTGTATGCAACTAATAACTGCTTTTGCAGACCTCATCGACATATTTGCAATGCGTGACTAACGCTGTAAGAACTATTTTTGGTAGTTTTCACAGATTTTAAGCGCCGTTTGCAATGTCTACATTTCCTATACTTCCTTTGTTCACCTGAGAATATTTTTCTTTTTAATTCTTTTTAAAATTTTCATGAAAATTAGCATGAATATGGAGGTTTGTTGCTTCAAAGACCCATTATGACTGAAAATTGGTATCATTTTTTATTTATCAAACAACTTTTTATTTTTGGAATCTTGTTATGTTTATAAATATGTTCTCATTTACGATATACATGAACTATCTTTTGCTTTTTTATCTTTGTTTGCAATTGGTATAATTATAGTAATTAAGCATTTTGTATGGAGGTCACATTCAATCGTATGCATTCTATGAAACAAGCTCTAAATCCATCATTCAACCATTACTTAACACATGTTTGACGTTTCTAAATACTTAAAAGATATAGATTTCCGAGGCATAATGTGCCTTTAAATTCTAACTTGAGATATATATGCTAATTATGCATTCATGTATGTGAGTGGGTGCAAGCACTTCTTTGAACTGAACTGTCTTTATCACGGACAACGATTTTCCTTTATTTCTAAAAGAAGACACCAATTATGGTAACAGACTGGAAATAATTCCTGCTCTATATTTCTTGTCATTGTCCCTTCCTTGCTCTAACATCTAAATTTTCATGATTGATACTTGTTTTCCGCTTAGTTTTCCTGGCTTGAACAAATTAGTGGGCAACAATACATATCTACAGAGAGTGTCCCCCGTCTGGGAAGCAGACATTTCAATCATTATAGGCTACATCTGCATCTGGTACAAATTTTATGAACAATTAGATGTCTTACAATATCTCAGTATTTCAGTTGGGCTAAATTCGGGCCATTCCTTTTATAAGAACTTTTACCGGAACTTTTATATACCCACATTACAGTTTGTCTAAATTCATGCAATTCCTTGAATAAGAACTTATCCCTGGTGCTTCTATATACCTGCATTATAGTTTGTGTTAATCCATGCCATTCCTTGAATAAGAACTTCTCCCTGGAACTTCTATAAACTTGCATTACAATTTGTCGAAATTCAGGCCATTCCATGAATTAGAACTTACCCCTGAAGCTTTTATATACCCGCATTATAGTTTGTCTAAATTCATGCCATTCCTTGAATAGAATTTCCCGGAAACGTCTATATTTGTCTAAATTCAAGCCATTTATTTGTGTGGTGAGCAGTCATAATTTAAAACAAATCAGTCCCAGCCATACCCATGGCAATAGTTATTTGAGCCGTGTCACGACAAAACCAACATAATGGGTTTGCGACCAGCATGGATCCAGACCAGCCTGCGCATCCGCGCAGTCTGATCAGGATCCATGCTGTTCGCTTACAGACCCTATAACAAGTAAAGAAACTGATAGCGAACAGCATGGATCCTGATCAGACTGTGCGGATGCGCAGGCTGGTCTGGATCCATGCTGGTCGCAAACCCATTATGTTGGTTTTGTCATGACACGGCTCATTTTTATTTTATTCATTTGGTATTTCGATGTTTGATAATTGAGGACAGAAGTGATTAGATTTTGTGGGAATATCACGATCAAACAAAGGTCAAAGTTTATCCACTAAATAAGTTGCTGACGCATTTAAAATTATGAACATAGTAACTGTAAACTAAGTTAAGGGTACATTAAGTAAAAAAAAAATGTTATTATTTATGCATTGTATAATATTTACAAAAAGTTGTTTTTACTCATAAGCCATTTCGCTGAATCATCATTTGCTTATTTTGCTGTTTAAGTATTTTGTATACAAAGTCAATACAACTTTGTTTTTTTTTATGACAAAGAATTTCACATTCAGCTTTACCTCACTCAGTTGATAATCAACTAACCCTAAATTTATTATCAAAACATATTAAAAATGCATTTTTTGCCCTTTCTAAAGACAAAAGATGTACTCATTTCTAAAGCTTAGTACTCCACGTGTGTTTCAAAATGGATAAAAGTTGGTGTATATAAAAAGCATTATAGTGTACTATGAATTCGTCATATCATTTTTAAACTGAACACATTGCTGACAATTGATTTAATAAAGTCTCGCGTCTCGCGAGATATGATATTTATTGGAATCCGCGATATTATATTTTGAAATTTTTTAAGTATGTTTTAGACTAATTTGTAGCAATACAAGAGGAAATTGAATATTTCTTGTATGTATGGAAACTATATCTCGAAATAGAAATTTGAAAACTTATTTAACTTAAATTTAATACATAATGTATTTTGAAAGAAATATTTTTCAAAAAAAATCTACTATATCAGTTTCTCTGAGAATACAAGAGACATGAAGTATCTATAAAATGATGGTCGGCCGAAATAAAACTGGTTAACTTGCACATGTTATTTCTAAGTTTTCGATACATATAACATGATTATATGGCAGGAACTATCATTTACATTTTATTTTAGAACTATCCTTAAAATTATATTTTAGAATGGCAAAAACTATCCTTTACATTTTGTTTTATAATGACCAATGAGATTGTCATATTTCAATTTGTGATTTAAAATGACCAATGATAATTCTTCTTATATTCAGATCTTCTCTGTAAATTTAACAGGAAGTCAAACTGATTTTAGACGACTTTCGGCCGAAAAAGCATCAAAACATTTGGTCAGGTCGAAGCAATACCATTTAGGAACAAGTAAAATGGTTTCCTGCGGTGAACATTTTAATGATATAAAGATATTTCATTTAACTATTTTCAACATTATTTTTTTTCTTTTTTTTGGGGGGGGGGGGATAAATAAACGTTTGTATCAAGAATATAGTTGACAATTGAATAAACGATCAATATAGAGGAAGCTAGGTCTTTGGAAACTGATGACCGTTGAAGACCGCAGAAGGTCGAACATAAAACAATTATTTCTTTTTAAGAAAATGATTAAATAGGCCTACCATTTTATGAATATTTCCGAGGGGTAATTCGGACTAATTCCCTACAGGTAAATCCGTAACGTACCGGCAAACGGTATTTAGCTAGGATTTCGAAAAGGTCAATTAACCAATCATGTACGGTTTACAGATCACATGCTCCTCCATGTACCGAAAACAGGTCACGTGCTCCTCCATGCCTCAAATGTTAAACGCGTACCAATACCCTGCGGTCTCCAGATCGCAGGGAATAAGTTAATATGAAATTAGGCGAAGCCTATGAACGGGGAAGTCAGTTAAAAATCATTTATTTTGCCGTTTTAAATGTGTCATTCGGTACTTCATGTACCACTTCCGTTTTCACTCGGAACACTCGATGATTATAATTAATTCGAAATGTTGCGATTGTCCGTTATTGGAATACCTCACCTTTTATCATTGAGTTACATTGAAAATGGCGGCGCCCAACTAAAACTGACACTGAAAATTTCATTGATAGGTATAGAATTCTATATATTTTTTAATTGATTTTTATTTGATTTCCTTTTAAATATACACGTGTAGTCTATAGCCGGGCAAGCCAAAGCCCCGGCCCGCTTCGCGGTCCCGGCCTTTGACTACCCCGTATAAAGTACAAAAATACAATAATGTTATGTCTTACAAAACATGTTGTCATATAAATTTTATTGATAACGTTGCTATAATGCTAACGCCTAACCTGCTAAATTTATTTAATGGATTTGCCCATTTTTGAATTTGGAACAGTCCATTTGAAGTTTAAGGGATTTCAATATCAGAATGCCAAAAAAATGAACTACCAACAGTATAGAATTAATTTTATATTCTACATGTTATATTTATATATAGAGAGAAAAAAACACGATAAAATGACAACTGGACAGAGCTGAATTTGAATTGTCTAAGGCCTATTAATGAAAATTTTAATTAAAAAAAGCCTGATATTATTGATAAGACGAGTATCACAACCAAAAACGTGAAACTTGTCCTTAAAAGATTGAAGCTTCTTTAGATATTGTCATTAGATTCCGCCTGAAATACTTAATAAGGAATTCATATTGGCTGTGTTAAACAGGATAGTAGTTAACTATGAACTAACACGTGAGTATTACTTCACAGATTAAAAGAGGAAATTATTGTTTCAAAAGAAAACAAAGTGTAAGTATTACTTTGTTTTCTTTTGAACAATAATTTCCTCTTTTAATATACTCTTTCAGCTCAATTCCAGTCGAACCCAGAACATCCTTCCAATATTTCTTACACTATAGAAGTTAACGAAATTGTTGTATGTGTAACAATAATGACTTCGAACACGAATATCATTTCGTATTGATTTGCTCTAAATATAATACTATTGGTAAACAGTATAATTTCAACTTTTTTGTTGGAAACTCTGGCATGTTAAAATTATCAGAATTACTGAGTTCTGGAAAAACGTCCGTGATAACTAAATTAGCTGTATACAATGTATTATGATTTATAGCATTCAAAATTTGACGACATAAGGTAGTATAATTTGACCGTAATATTTACTTGATGGAATACAAATATTCAAGTATAATTATATTGTATTGCACTTTCAATAGTTTACTGATATGTATTATCACCTTTTGTGTTGGTGTATTTTGATGAAAATCAGCTGTATATACCTGATTAAAAATGGGATAAATTTTCTGTTCTGTTTGAACGAGTAAAAAGAAATGTTGGATGGTTTACAAAAGCAAAATGCGCTTGATGACGTTATCCATGGATTACAATCAATTTTACGCCAACATGATATATCATACAAGATTCGTATATTTACTCCTAAGAGATTCTACAACTGAATTAAACATTTCATTATTAAATTCTGATGCACAACTTTCATGGATGAATACAAGAATTTCAATTCTTTGTAACTTAATCTCATTTCAGAGTATAGAAAAGTAAATTACTAATATAGATGAATATAAGAAATTCAAATCTTTGTACAATACAACAATATTTTTAACAACAGACAATTTACAAGTAATATCAGTATTAAACATATTAAGGTTTATTAAACAATTTGTGAATACTAGACTTGCAAAATATATGTAATTGAACCTCATTTATAAAAGATATACGGACAAATAAAACAATGTGTTGAAATAAAATTTTCGATAGGAACGTACTCGTTTTAAAGAGAATTGGTCTGCAATTGGCACACACATTTTCATGGTTTTTCAAATATTGATAAAACTATTTATAGAAATGTATCAATCGGAAATTATTATAAAACAAAGTTTAAAAAAAGAAGAAATATTGATAAAATTCAGTGACCTTTATGAACATTTATATGATCAATAATAATATTTGTTCTATAGAACAGTTTATTACCTGATATATAAATATATGTAATATCAGACTATGTATCTCACTCTCGTCAACAACATCTATATATAATTCTTTCGCGGTTTGTTATTATATATGATACTAAATACGATCAATGAAATTATTTATTGTATAATAGTCCTTCCATTATAGACCATATTCACTTTAAATGTCTTCCTGTTAAGCCACATGCTTATACGACAAAAACACGTGTGCACCTTTTCAATCTGGACACAACCATGCATCATTGTTTTGGAAAATTCAAAAAGTAAGTACTGGCTATACAGTGAACTGTGAAGATCATTATCAGGTAGAATTAGGTGCCCCAGGTGATTTTTGTATGCACTGGTTGCATGGGTATAAACAGTCTCCAAACATTGATAATGAGATGTAAGACCCTCGCTCCGTGTTCACATAGATATGATCGACTTCGTGTTCACATAGATAAGATCGGCTCAGTGTTCACACATATACAATCGGCTTCGTGTTAGCATAGATATGATCGGCTCCGTGTTCACACAGATATGATCGACTCCGTGTTCACATATATAAATTCGGCTCCGTGTTCACATAAATATGATCGGCTCCGTGATCCTATAGATATGATCGGCTTTTCCGGAACCATTTTCTATTTTTAGTAACAGTGACCTTGGATATGATCAGCTCCGTGTTCACACAGATATAATCGGTTCCGTGTTCACACAGATATGATCGGCTCCGTGTTCACACAGATATGATTGGCTCCGTGATCCCATAGATATGATCGGCTTTTCCGGAAACTACTTTCTATTTTTAGTAATAATGACCTTGACCTTCGATATGATCGGCTCCGTGTTCACACAGATATGATCGGCTCCGTGTTCACACAGATATGATGAAGCCAACCATTTTCCAGAAGCTCTAGAAATACGTCACTAAATGCTTTAATAATTATCATAATTGTCTTTAATGTGTACCATTAGGATGGAAAATTAACGAAACAAACTTCATTTTCTTGGAAATTCAGTTCATTCAGTCTCTAAATATTTCTTGTAGTTCTAAATATAACTACAACAACAACAACATCATAAATATATCTTCATCATGTTCATTACCAAATTTTGTTTCATTATTAAAGATGTCCGTTGATTTTTATTGGTCATGTATAGTTGGTGGACAGTACTTTGAAAGCCGCGTGCCTCCAGATTCATGCTAATTTTCATGAATCATTTGAAAATGTATTTAAAAGTGAAATATTGTGAAGTGAACAAAGAAAGTAATTAACACATTGCGAACGGCACTTACAATCCAAAAAAAGAGGTCAAAATATACATAAATACCTCTTATTGCGTTAGTAACGCAGTAGATTTATAGTGATTGATACTGCAAAATCAGTCATTAATCGCACATAACATGTAAATAATTAATTAAATATTGAATCTTTTTACTTTTCTTAAGATATTAATACATTTTTCTAAAGATTGAATTCTTTGACATATTTTGGTTCATCTGGAGGCGTGCAGCTTGAAAAACTATTTTTTTTTTTTTTGCGTGGTTGTTTTTTAATTTCTTACGACGCAATAACTTTTTATTTCTTAAAAGCTTTCCAATATATATTAGACAGGTCTTTTTAAAATTGTTTAACTAATAATTAGTTCCTTAAATTTTACCCTAGAAAGTAAGTGTAGTACAATTTATAAAGGAGATAAAACTATATACATGTACATGACTTACAAATATTCTTTGCAGTAATAATAAACTGTCTGCCAAACCGGCGTGGCGTTTTGTCAAATGGTAGAGACTTGTAATTTGCTCAAGAAAAAAAAACATTTGTGACAGACTCGTGTATAAATCACCAAGTGCGAGAGCTTAGACAGTGTATTTATTTTACTTTTAGTGTGTCTCTTTAAGATTTTAAATAATACAAAAAATACAAACTTGAAAAATCCGTTCCTTACACATACTTGTACGTATGGAATAAGAAAATATTTTTTTCCTTCCCATGACATTTATAAACTATATGAATATGTTTTATTCAAACCATACCGTGGGAAAACTTTTTTCAACAAATTTTGATATACAACGATGTACATGTAAAAACAATTGTTTGATTTTGCGGCGCACTAACACACAATTTAGGTCATATGGCGTCGAAACAATTAATTAATCAGTTAATTAAGCGTTGCATAAATGTCATTTTTATAATTATAATTAATGATATTTATTGATAATGAAACTATTTAGTCATTATTTAAGATCGTCAAAACAAAATTTTCTTTATTTCATATAAAAATGTCACACTTTATCAAATTTTGATTTTTTGTTGTGTTTTTCATCGACATATTTTGGAATATCATAACATATATCATCCCTATGTTTTTTAACGTTTATGTTATAACAGAACTACAAATGCCAAACATTCAATTTTCATTTTTTGTTTGCAAAAAAACTTTAAATTTGAAGAAGATAATTCTATGTTTATTTGATATTTTGCGTTGATTGTGAGAGTAAAATTTTAAATTAAAACAATTTTAATAATTATCTTTTATAAAAACAAATTAATTAACTAATTAATTAATTGTCTGTCTGGCTGACTCACTGACTCGCTAACCCAGTGAGTGAGTGAATGAATGAATGAATGAATGAATGAATGAATGAATGAATGAATGAATAAGATAAAACCGAAAAGATAAAAGAAAATAATAGAGAATACTACAAGCGGCCGCGAAACTTACAAACACCAAGTAAACCCCATCTTACATGTGTTCTTTCGATGGTCTAAGTCTTCCTTTTATATCAGAAAATTAAAAATAAAACCGGTTGAAAACTTTTAGATCGTTTTTGCGAATTTTGAATTGCCTATTTTATTAAAAGGCGGAATGATAACATAAAAAAATGACTTCCTTAACATGATCATCTTTGTATTTTCTTCTTGAAAATTCCAAAAGATCCATTTGCTTACTTGTGTGTAAAAGTAATTATACTATTGGGATTTGTCGTTGTTACATCTATAATTTGGTGATTAAAGACCGGTTTTATATTACCATTTGTTAAACAGAGATGTAATTGAACGTGAATACCATTTCTTAATTGATTTGAAAAGAATCATTACAATGTTAAACTAACAGGATAAATTTGGATCGAATTTGAACTACATTGCTAACCATGTGTAGTGAAAATGAAATATTATAGTCTTTTACAACAGACCTATTATCATTGCTTTGTCGGCATCCAACATTGTTTAGTCTTAAAGGATTCTTGAATGATATGCGAGCCTATTTTGTTATAGCAAAACTATATTTCATCTATTAGACCATTTTAATTTAACAACGCAGATTTGGGTTCATTGTTTTAAAGCTTCCAATAGGGATTTTGGCCTCTAGAGTCTTGCAAAATCCTAAAGAAATACTAGTCCATAAACAAATAATATCAATGTTAAGTGTTGTGGAATTGCAGTGCGAATGTACTTTTTTAAACCATCCAAATCAGTTGAACGAATTTGTTTATACTACTACATTTTATTACTTATGAGAGTACAACAACATTCCGTTAACGAAGTTACAAGATGAATTTCTTTCAGCTTTGCTGAGCGTTAGATATTGCTGTTGATAACAATATCTTATAGTCTGACGGTTTTTTTTTAAAAAAAACATTTGATCACCACGTGTCGGCCTGCACAGCTTATCAAGGAGGTCATCGAATTTGTATTACAATTGTTGCGGTTTCGATCCTTAAGCGAGGCAAAATTTTCTCCCTGGACATTAAGTATTGTGGTCATTTGACTCATACCGCTGGTTCAGAAACCGTGCGGGATTGGTAGTTGATAATTTGCGGAGAAATTTGTAATTACTGGTTAGTTATCCTGGAAAGAGTTTATATATTTAAATCGGCGTAAGAAATACATACAGAGCAGAGCGTTGGACATTTAAGATATACTATGCTTAAATTTGACATTAAAAATATTGATAATTGCTGCACAGTCTCTTTGTAAATATAAAGTAAACATGTTTTGACTTCAAACAAAGTAGATATGTTATGCATAAATTCTACACAATGTCATTAAAACTGGCAATATTTTTTAGGAAAAGGCCAACTTTACTTGAGCTTTGACTAGGGACAAGTTAGACATATTCAATAAGAATTTCATAGATTTAAATAAATTTCAACGATTTAAATATTTTACTCAAAGTTGAGCATATTATATCTTTAATGTTAATAAAAATCAGTTATGGGTGGCGAATTTTAACTGTATTCCATCAATATTATCTATTTCAGTTTTATCTATTTGAATCCTGCAAATTTAATTATTCTGTAAATTTCCTCGCTGGGAACTCATAACATATGGTTTCATTTAAACGAAATTATGCAGTTTTGTTTGCATTGGTTATTGCTTCGTATTTCTTGGAATTTAGTTGTGAATAAAGTTATGCCACTTTAACAAATTCCCTTATGAAATAATAATACCATTTTGATATGATGAATTCATATCTGCAAAATTGTTAGGTCATTAAATCGGTCTGCGTTAATTAAAAATCTAGAGAAATATTCTGTATTGTTATGCACATTTTGTACGCACTATAATTATGAACACACATAATTGTGATTTGTGTAACAAATAAAGCTTAAAGTAACTATTTATAGATAAATGCGTTGTAGGCAATTGACATCAAGTTTCAAGTTTTATTGATACACACAGCATATTTACATATGATAAGAGGTGTACAATAATATATAAACAAATTTACTAAATGTGTAATCAGGTTGTGTATACAAATTAAATGTAGTTTAAAAAAAGTATTTATAACTACAATATTTCATAACATAGAAAGTAACTAACTATATCATTGTATACATGCTAAATTTTGCAAAATAGAAAATATTCATAGATTATAAATAAAAAAAAGCAAAACAAAAACAATGTGACTAGCCAGGTGGGTTCTTAAAGTGTTCGAGTATAACATAAACATATTTAACTAAGTTGCTTAATTTTTGTGGATCTGTTTCATTCATTCATTTCCTAAACGTAAACATATTTTTGTTTTGTTGATTAATTTGTGGTAAAAGTCGTTTTCGTTTATTTTCAAAATAACTACATGCAAAAATGTAATAGAATTCATCACCTATATCATTTGAGTTACAAAGGCTACATTTTCTTTTATTTCGAACAATACGTAACCACCTTCCTCTTTCTATAGGGAGGAGATTAATACACAATCGAAAATTACTAAAATTTTTTAAAATATTTGTCTGACAGTAAACAAAGGTACGGTTCAAAGCAATGATCAGTATTGAACATTCTATAATTTAAACATTTTGGCATTGTGTCGACATCACTACGCCATTTTTGTACATACTGGTTACACATTGATATATCAAGGGTTTTTAACAATAAGCATTTAGAACCAGTAAACTTCTGATTTAACCAAATATTCAAATCAAAATATTGAAGGGACTCCACTGAGATTGTTTGGCATAACGGGAGTGGAGATACCATTTTTGAGATTTGTGTACAGATATAAACTGTTTGATGTGGATATGAATGAATTACTTATTTGTAATATTTTAAACAGATCACTCGCTCACTCCGTAGTCTATTTTTAATGTGTAAATTAACCCCTAATACAATGAACAACGTTTCCACGCCTTTCACTCACTTCCGGCAAAAAATGCCCAAAATATTTACCTTTTAAAATAATGCTCCACTTGATAATTATATGCAAGAAATTCAAATTTTATGTCTTAGAGCTCTTAAACCATAGTGATTCTCCTTTAAAATATGTTATTTTTATATATTATTATTATAAAATTTATTTGTTGCTTAGGCATGCTTAAAGATATACTATGCTCAAATTGATACCAAGAATTATTGGTAATTGCTACACAGTCTCTTTGTAAATATAAAATAAACTTGTTTTGACTTCACACAAAGTAGATAATTTATGTTTAAAACTCTACACACTATAGGTGGTCACAATATGAATAAATAGTGTCGTTAAAAAAACTGGCTGTTTTTTTTTAAGAAAAGACCAACTTTACTTGTCCTGTAAAAGGAAACGCGACTTCCAATACATAGTTAGTTTATTTTTTATTCAAATTAGACATGTGCAGTAAAGACTCCATGGGTTTTAACAAATTTCTTTAATTAAAATATTTTACACAAAGATGAGTATAGTATATCTTCGAACAACTAAACAATTATTCCCTGCGGTCTGGAGACCGCAGGGTATTGGTACGCGTTTAGGAACTTTTGAGGCATGGAGGAGCACGTGACCTGTTTTCGGTACATGGAGGAGCATGTGATCTGTAAACCGAACATGATTGGTTAATTGACCTTTTCGAAATCCTAGCTAAATACCGTTTGCCGGTACGTTACGGATTTACCTGTAGGGAATTAGTCCGAATTACAACTTATTAAGAACAAAAACTATTACGTGATATTTCTAATTTTCTATAATTATTTTACCGTTTAAGGTGGAAAAACGTGAATGACGTGTTTGAAAATTACCTATGTTTCTTTAATATCTATCTCAAATTTTACAAACAATTAAAATATTCGTAGGGGCATCTGCCATAATAAAAAGAGATATTTTCTGCGTAAACTTGTGTGTTTACTTTATTTATTTTTTGATCGGAATAATTCATAAAATGGTAGGCCTATTTAATCATTTTCTTAAAAAGAAATAATTGTTTTATGTTCGACCTTCTCCGGTCTTCAACGGTCACAAGTTTCCAAAGACCTTCTTCTATATTGATCGTTTATTCAACTGTCAACCATATTCCTGATAAAAACGTTTATTTATCCCCCCCCCCCCTAAATAATGTTGAAAATAGTTAAATGAAATATCTGTATATCATTAAAATGGTCACCGCAGGAAACCATTTTACTTGTAAAGATATTGACAATAATAGAAGGATCCATGCTGTTCGCTATCAGTTTCTCTACTTGTAATAGGGTTGGATGCGCAGGCTGGTCTGGATCCATGCTGGCGCAAACCCATTATGTTGGTTTTGTCATGACGCGGCTCAATTATAAATTTAGTAAATCAAGATGTTCCAACATTGAACTTTTATCCACAAACGTCGTCTGCCTCGATACTTATTAAAGTTGGTGCATATACGTATTTCTGCACATGGAATAATAAAAGAAGATATTTGCCATAGCAACGAATGCCATGGCTCCCAAAGGCCATCTTTATTTTGAGTTTATCTTTGTGTGTCATTACAAAATATATTGATATGTCTAATATGTGGATATTGTCAGTTTTACGGCTGATATATTACCATATTTTAAGATATATTATTATAAAGGGAATTGGCCCATAATGGTAGGTTTGTGGTGCAATTAATAGTTATGTTGATAGTATTATTAATTTTATCATAGTTTGGAGACCTTCCTGTTCAAAATGTTTCAGTGCCACACATGCCTTGTTCGTCAACTGGAGTGAAGTTACTAGTATTAGTTATGCACACTCCAGCCCATGCTCGTTGATTGGCTCATATTTTAATACATATAGACATTTCTTACACAGGTTTGTCATCTGTACAATTAGTTTTTAGAATAAGCAGAACGATCGTGAGTAAAAAATTAATAAAAAAAATAAGGGTTAAAGCCATGTAAAGTTACACTACTTGCAAATATCATCCAGTAAAATCTAGAATAAAAAGATGAAGTGTTCCTCTGGGAATCTAACCGTGAAATTTCATTAAAGAAGACAAATAACCAAAAGCAAAGATGTCAAACCAGCAAAAAAGAAAGCAAAGCTTGAGAAATTAAAAGTCATAAACCAATAGGCTACAATTATTTCTTTACTACATTAATAACTGTACAGAGGAATTCTGAGAAAGAAATATTTACTTTTAAAATTTTGCCTGTGGTTTTGTCTGAGATTTTATGCCACTTTATGAACTGGAAATTATGGATACTGTTTCCGGAGAACAAAGCCATCCTTCTAGCGTCATGGGCATATATATTTACATTAGATTAACTGTAACATCCGGGATTTTTGTGAGACCCGTGATCATCAAAACTGTTGAAAAAATGTTGAAAGTATCATTTCATTATTGCAAGTTTGAACACAAAACTTGAATTAAACGCTTAATTTTCTTACAATTATGAAGTATTAAAGCATCAAGCCTTCAGATTTTGTGACGATTTGTAGGACAATTGTTTTTTGTTGGGGTTTTTTCTGAGTAAATATGGTGTCAAGTATGCACATTCACTGATTTGATCTAGCTTAAGGCACTTACAAACCACATTATGTACTTATTTACGTTGTTTTTACTGAGGAAGTAACGGTGTACAATTTTGGCGATAAAAAATGGTTAATTATGTCATGTTTGTTTTTAATTCATTCCAGGACTTCCCTGGATATTGAATAGTTATCATTACTTATATTTTTATATGTATTTGTATATGTTTCTTGATTGTTGTTGTTGTTGGGTTTTTTTTGGGGGTTAGAGTTTTGTGGGGGGGGGTCTTTCCTTTTTTTGGGGGGGGGTGGTAAGATTCATTCGAAACATCATCAGCCAAGCCGCTTTAAATATGGGGAGAACGTGTTTAATTTTTGGTTCTAAACGTCGGCAAAACATTTTGATCACCAGATATCAGGCAGAACATAAAATTGAACTCGTACATTTTCGTATATTTTTGGACTTAAATTATACACACCGGTGCAAGTAGTCAATATTTCTGTAAACAAAATATGATTTATTTTGGCCAAAGGAATATATGGTGCAAATGTTCCAAGAAATATTTCTATGTTTTCCCGTCGTCACACGTTTCCTTTCTTAAATTCCAGAAAAATGGACACACATTATCAATAGCTTAAAGATATTCATATGAAATGATCGGTCTCTTAAATTTGAAATACATAACGCATCGATAACAATTGTTTCTCTGAAGTATAATTAATTTTACACAGCAATTGAACAGTGAAATGTTTGGAAAATGATAGCAGAAAACACATCACTTGAGTACAGGGTAGAAAGGCCTTCAGTACAATAGAAATAGTCATGAACAGGGGAAATAGTCAATCATAAGGAGGAGAAATAATCATTCATAAACAGGGGAAATAGCCAGTCAGATACAGGAGAAATAGTAATTCATGTACATGGGAAAGATGTTTTTCATGTACATGGGCAAAATTCATTCAAGTAAAAGGAGAATAGTAATTCCAGTATATGGGAAAAAGACCTTAAGTACAGGGGATATAGTCCTTCAAATTGGTCTGAAAACGTCAATTAATATTAATAGATTAAAAACAAATTAGTAAATGAAACCATTGTTAAATAAAAAGTTTTTCATATAAGATATTTCTGTAAAATATGCTGACGTTAGAACAATAGTATTTTAGGTCAGACGATGAATACTACGTTTGGTAAATCTGCTGTTCTTAAGAAAGTATTGGTACAAAACATAACATCAGGAAATGATCATTACTGTTGTATTATTTAGAAATAAATCTAAACACCAGAATCATTCTTCTTAAATCATTACTGTAGAAGGAGAGAAATGTGTAGGCAAACATCTTAATATGTTACCAATCGCAAGTTTCTTGAACAGGCTAATCAATCCGAGCGTGCAACATCTTCAGTTTTGTCGTTTTGAGCGTTCTTTTTGGCGTTTTTAGAGATTCAGTTTTTCTCTATTTTACAATTTCTTTTTTAGAAAATTTCAGACAGCATTCAAACAATGTATTTTGAAAACAACATGCTGTATAAAAAAAAACAGAAAAAAAGAATAGATCAAAATCCAATTTATTTTCTGTGTTCTGTTGACACAAAACGTCTAATTTATACAATCGATATTCTTGTCTTAAGATGTTGTTCTACTTAAACAAATTACTTGATTCAAGTCCATCACCAGACAAGCCGACCTTTTTACGATTTCAAAAAAAATTCCATTTGTCTTCGGGTAAGTACTCCTTAAGCTTTTACCACCCCTTGTGATTGTCTACATCGTAAATGGCGAACATTTGCTTTTAGTTTTAAATTGCATTTGGACAGTTAAATTACACAAGATCGGCAAAGCAATGTTTAAACATCTAATAAAAGTTTCAAACCAACTCAGCTCTAAAAATTGTTGTATTTCACATTCTATTTAGGATGCGATATCTTATATAGACATCAGTCTGAAGCAGTCTGTGATTTTCGAAGGAAAATCAACAGTCTTTAGGGACTCTGGTCGTCTTTTTTCTATTTTAAAAGGAAAAATATTTTAGAAATATTATACAAAAAGTTAAAAAAAAACATGTTATCATTTTTGTATATATCATTCAAGCTGATATATTTTTGTCTAAATATAATTTTCAAAAATTCTGGAATATTCGGGGGTTTATCATTAAAAATGACTAAAGGAAGATTTCAATTCATCTCAATTGTTCAGGCGACATATTAAGATAATCTTCGTACACTTACATCCTCCATCCATTTGTCTGGACTGGAAAATATTCAGAATCAAAAAGTGCATGAAAAACAAAGAAAATCCGACCCTAAAAAATCTACACTTCCAATCAAATTGTCATTCAAAATAAAATCACTATCAATTGCTTTCCCCTTTTAGCATTGTAAAAATATTTAGAAAATGAAAAAAGGTATCTCGAAAGCAAAGAAAATAAATACAAATAGTAGAAAGTGCAACCTCTCTCACGACCCACCCGCTAGCACCGGCTTCACCGATATTAAATCCTAAACATTAAAAGTATTGCAATCAGCCATTCGGAAAAACCAATTAGATATAACAACACTTGGCTGAAGGGCGGCATATGAAATTTAATAGCTCCCTCGGAAGTTAATCAACAGTACTGTCGTAACCCATTGTGAAAAAAAACTGTCGAAATATGGCAATGTTACTCTGCCAAACCAATTATTTATTTCTATGACAATGTAGATCTTCGAACCTTTGTGATGTCGTAGGCGGAATTACATTAGCTGTATAATAGGTTCATAACGTCCTAATCTAGCTGTCTTAATTGTGACCATTGGATTGTGAATGGATTTTCTTTGAAGACGCTCGTCTAACCTTTTACTTTTGCTTAAATGAACATGACTTAATTCTTGTTGCGTTGGTGATGTACAGGATTATTGAAAGAAGTTCACCAATGTACAGACTAACAAGAAATGAGAACAGTTTGGACACTTACATGTATTTGTTTCAAAAGGTCCATTATGTCTCAGAAATGCTATCATTTTTATTTCTCAAAAACTTTCTATTTTTTGGTATCTTGTTACAGTTTCAAAAAAATACTCATATGCCATATAAATGAACTATCTTTGTTTCTTTTGATCTGTAAGCAATTGGTATAATTATAGTGAATTGGTATTTTGTATGGAAGTCAAAATACTACTTTGTTTACATATTGCTACCTTTGCGACACATTACTGCACATTCAACGTTACTTTCTTAAGTTGTTAAACATCTAACATGCTCTAAATCAATTACTGCAACATTATTTAATACATGTATCTAAAGAATCTAATTTATATGTATTTCATCGGGTAGAGTGCCTTTAACATAAAATTTATCTTCTAGATTGAACTATAACTTTATCAAATCATTAATTGTTATGGTAAAATGTTTGATTAAGAAAACGCGCGAAAGTCTTTAGAAAAAAGTCTAAGTAGTTTCTACATTATGAGTTGCGCCTTTCAAAATTCATTTCATAGTAAAACAAAACATAAATTCAAATTTGCAAAATGATGCAAGACAAATTGTCTACCATCCAATATTTTGGGATGATTAAAATCTGTTTATGAGCAAGACAGAAATGTTCATGTGTATTTATGTTTCATTTAAGGACTGTCAAGCAAACAAAGCACGTCCTATGTATTTCAAGAATATGCATTTTCTGGCGCCATTATATTATAAAAGGAAATCGTGAGACATTGTGAATTATTAAGAAATAGGGTGATTCGTGTCAATAAAAGGGAGTTAGACAGCAGCTCTGCGGTTCCGTCAGTTGGATTTGTTAAATGACAATGACTTTTTTGAGGATTCTTCAACTTTGTGTGATATAGGAATAGTCTTATAGTCCCTCTGGTTCATTAATAACAATGTTGTGTTAATTGTTAAATAATGCTCAAGGTTATGTTATGTTCCATGTTCCAACTGAGCTGACATTTTTAATTATCAGTTTTGTTGGCCTTCCTCCCTAGTGTAATTAACCTTTAATCGTATAAAACGTTATTTAATAAATTTGAGGATTTCACTGCTTTCTTTTGCAATTAAATTATTGTTAAATAATTCAATAGTCTTATTTTTTTTATTAAGGAGCAGATGAACAAATCTGGAAAAGCGGTGGAATCCTTCGGGAGCAATGAAAACACAACACTTTAAGTCTGTTCATGAGAGATAATGTCAAAAGTGCAACATCTTTCATACCCCTAGCACCGGCTTAAATGGTATTTAAACGTCAGCATTTATAATTCAAAAATATATCATTGTTTATAAAAAGGTGTTTACAAACCCAATCTGGTGTAAGTTTCAGATTTGGACAAAGTTTTGATTAAGTGGCCCGTAGCTTTTACGCTATTAATAAAATTATAAGTTTCTTATCAACAGCAGCTGACTAATTACTTTCATTATTTGCTCTTATCCAATCAATTTATTCAAGATCAACACAGTACTGTAGATCATAAGCAACAAATCAATATTATCCGTTTCTGTTTCATCTTTTTGAATCCTGCAAATTTAAATTCTTCAGTAAAGTTCCTCGTTGGGAACTCGTAACAAATGGTTTCATTTAAACGAAATTTTGCCGTTTTATTTTACATTGGTTATTGCTTCGCAATTCTTGAAATTTAATTGTGAATAACGTAATGCCACTTTAACTAATTCCCTTATGAACTAATAATACCATTTTGATATGATGAATTCATATCTGCAAAATTGTTAAGTCATTAAACGAGTCTGCTTCAATTAAAATTAGAGAGAAAATTTTCGGTATTACTTTGGACATTTGGTACGCACTTTAATTATGAACACACATAATTGTGATTTGTGAAACATATAAAGCTTAGTTATTATTTATAGATAAATGCGTTGTGGGAAATTGACATTACAATATTAAAGAGACTCAACACTTTTTTTTTTGCATTACGGGAGTTGAGATATTATATACAGTTGTTTACTGTTTGATGAATTAATGAATCAATTACTAATCTGTAATATTTTGAACAGATCATTCGCTCACTCCGTTTTATCCAGAATAGTCTATTCTTAATGTGTAAATTAACCCCCAAAAATGAACAACGTTTCAACGCTTTCACTCAAATCCGGCAAAGAATCTCACAAAATAGTTACCTTTTAAATAAAATGTTCCACTTAATAATTATATGTACGAAATTCAAATATTATGCTTTAGAGATTTTGAAAACCACAATTAACCACCTTTGAAATATGTTATTGTTAAATATGATACGTTTCAAGGCCGTATAGATAAAATAACACTTGTATATAGTAATTTACAAAGTAAAATTAGTGTATGTTTTTTGTTGTTGTTTTTGTTGTTGTTTTGTTTTTTTTTTTTTTTTTTTTTTTTCAAACCTGTTACATACATAGAGTATATTCAAGTTCTTCTAAAAATACAGGATTTATATTCATCGAGTGGTATGAAAATAAATATTTCATGGGTAGCGGTAGCCATTGATAATTATTACAGTTGGTGCATATATTTCTGCATATGGAAAATTTGAAGGAGATATTTGCCATAGCAACGAATGTCATAGCTCCCAAAGGCCGTCTTTTATATTGAGTTTATCTTTGTGTGTTATTACAAAAGCTATTGATATGTCTAATATGTGGATTTTGTCAGTTTTACTGCTTATATATCACCATAATGGTAGGTCTGTGGTGCAATTAATAGTTATGTTGATAGTATTACTAATTTTATCATAGTTTGGAGACCTTTCTGTTGAAAAAGTTTCAGAGCCACATTTGCACAGTGTGTTAACTGGAGTGCAGGTATTATTCATGCGCACTCCAGAACATGCTCGTTGATTGGCTTATTTTTTCCGGGGGTACTTATTGTGACGACAGGGAAAGGGATAACAACAGAAAATTTATATTTAGATGCTCGTCCATTGGTTACATATTGTGATGACGGGGAACGTTTTTTTAATTTTTGTCAATGATACAAAGGAGAAGAACATCACAACACTTGGCAATTAGCCTCTGGTTTCGATGCTCTTTCTATCACATAACATACATAAAAATGAAACCACGAAAGAATTATGTTGTTGGTAAGTGTAAGATGCATGGTTCTAAATAACATATCTATTTACAGCAGGCAGTAAAGAATCTTAGATATTGATCTAGAACACAATATTATTTTCACCATATGAATGTTCATACTCTTTCAATATGAAAGGTATCAACATTTCTTCTTTTTTTTTCAAAAAATATTTGATAAGAATATCCAACATATAAGACATTTCTACAAATGGGCTACTTTAGTATACCAAGATTTAAGTTGGCGGGGGTGGCATATTTTGATACATAGGCATTTCTAATACATGCTTACCATCTATACAATAAGTGTAACGATATGAGTTAAAATTTAAAAAAAAACTAAAGATTAAAGCCATGTAAAGTAACACTACTTAGGAACATCATTCAGTAAAATGTAGAATCAAAAGATGAAGTATTCCTCTGGGAATCTTACCGTGGAATTTCATTAAAGAAGACAAATAACCAAAAGCAAAGATGTCAAACTAGCAGAAAAGAAAGCAAAGCTTGAGAAATTAAGTCATAAACCAATAGGCTACCATAACTTCTTTACCACATTAATAACTTCTGAGAAAGAAATATTCATTTTTAAGATTTTGTCTGTGGTTTTGTCTGAGATTTTATGCCATTTATGAAGTGGGTTTTATTGATTCTGTTTTCGTAAAACAAAGCCATCTTTCAAGCGACATGGATTTATATATTTACATAAGATTAGCTGTAACATTTGTCTTATTTTGAGAACCGAGATCATCAAAAAAGTTGAAAATATTATTTCATTACTGCAAAATTAAACAGTTTATAATTAAACGCTTGATTTTCGTACAATTATGAGGTAGGCATCAAGCCTCCAGATTTTATGTCGATTTGTATGAAAATTGTTTTTACTGGAAAATATGTTGTAAAGTATGCGTATCCCGTGATTCGATCAAGCTCAAGGCACTTACTTCCCGCATAATTTACGTTGTTTTACTGAAAGTAACAGGAGCAATTATAGTGATAAAAATGATAAATTCTGTCATATTTGTTTTATTTATTTCAGGACTTGCCTGGATTTTGAATAGTTTCCTACACTTTTATATGTATTTCCTTTTTTTGTTGTTTTTGGTTGACATCATAAGGCGTGCGCTTTAATAATGGGAGAACATGTTCACTGATAGGTGGGATATTCCAGCATGTTATACATTTTGGTGCAATTGGTCAATATTTCAGTATACTAAAAATAATATGTATTGGCCAAAGGAATAGGGTTCAAAAGTTCCAAGAAATATTAACATGTTTTCCCGCCGTCATTCGTTTCAATTTTACATTTCAGTAAATTGGACACACATTAATCGTCAAAAGCTTAAAGATTTTCTAGTGAAATGATCAAACTCTTAAAATTGAAATACAGTACGCATCGATAAAATCTGTTTCTCTGAAGTATAATTAAACAGAAATTGAACAGAGAAAAGTTTGGGGAAATGATAGCAGATCACTAGAGTACAGGGGAAATAGTCCTTCCAGTATATAGGAAATAATCCTTCCAAGTACAGGGAATAAAGTACTTCAAATTGGTCTGAGAACATCAATTAGTAGATTTAAAAAAAACAAATTTGTAAATTAAGGAATCGAAATTGTAAATATGGTTAAAAAAATAAAAGTAAATACAGAAGGTCTTGTATCTAAAGATAAAATACTTTTTAACGGTTCAAACCTTATTTAGAAACTCTTTGATTTTAGATTAACGTACTATTATAATAGAAATAAATGACAATATTTCATATTTATTTTATTTATTTTTTATTTATTTTATATTATATTTATATACATGTATTTAATAATAGTATAATAATAGTAATAAATTACTTTATTACTGAAACGACAAACCATATGGTATTGGTTTTTAATATAAGATATTTCTGTAAAATATGCTGACGTAAGAATAATAGTATTTAAGGTCAGACGATGAATACTACGTTTGGTAAATCTGCTCTTCTTAAGAAAGTATTGGTACAAAACATAACACCAGGTAATGAGCATAATTTTGTTTATTTTGAAATAAATTTAAACCTCAGTATCATTCTTCAAAAATAATTACTGTAGAAGGAGAAAAATATATAAGTAAACATTCAATCATGTTACAACTCACAAGAAGGTTTCATGAACGAGCCTGTCATATTTTTCAGTTTTGTCGTTTTGAGCGTTTTTTTGGGCGTTCTTTATGGATTCCGTTCTTCACTATTCTACAATTTCTTTTCAGAAAATTTCAGACAGCATTCAAACAACAATGTATCTTGATAACAACATGTTGTATAAACAATTCAAAAAAAGCAATAGATCAAAATCCAATTTATTTTCTGTGCCTTTTCTGTTGACACAAAACGTCTAATTTATACAATCGATATCCGTGTCTTTCTAAGATGTTGTTCTACTTAAAACAAATTACTTGAATCAAGTACATCACCAGACAAGCCGAGCTTTTATGATTTCCAAAAACAATTTCCATTTGTCTTCGGGTAAGTACCCCTTAAGCTTTTAACCCCACCCCTCCTTTGATTGTCTACATCGTAATTGACGACCATTTGCTTTTAGTTTTAAATTGCATTTGGACAGTTAGATTACACAAGATCAGCAAAGCAATGTTTAAACGTCTAATAAAATGTTTCATGCCAACTCAGCTCTAAAAAATTATTTCACTTTCTTTTAAGGATGCGATATCTTATACAGACGGCAGTCTGAAGCAGTCTGTGATTTTCGAAGGAAAATCAACAGTCTTTAGGGACTCTGGTAGTCTTTTTTCTATTTTAAAAGGAAAAATATTTTAGAAAAAATACACAAAAATGTAAAAAAATAAAATGTTATCATTCAAGCTGATATATTTTTGTCTAAATATAACTTTTTTGAAAATTCTGGAATATTCCGGAGGTGGGTATTATTAAAATTGAATAAAGGAATCTTTTAATTCGTCTCAATTGTTCTGGCAACATATTAAGATAATCTTCGTACAATAAGACCCTCCAACCATTTATATTAAAAATATCCGGAATCAAAATTGCATGAAAGAAAACATTAAAAAAAAACGATCTATAAATACTTACATTTCCAATCAAATATCCCTTCAAATTTAATCAGTACTAAATAGTTTTCCCTTTTAACCTTAATATATTAAAATTCTTGAAATGGTATCTTCGAAAAAAATTAAATGAAAATTAAAAAAGTATAAAGTGCAACCTCTCTCTCCTAACATCGGCTTGAGCGGTATCCAATCCCGAACAAAAATGTATTGGACTCAGTGATTCTGAAAAACCAGTTAGATATAATAACACCGAGATAAAGGGAGTACTTCGGATGTTAATCAACAAGACTGCCGTAACCTATTCTGAAAAAAATATCGAGATATAGCAATGTTACTCTGCCAAACCAATTATTTATTTCTATGACAATGTACATCTTTGAACCTTTGTGATGTTGTAGGCGGAATTACATTAGCTGTATAATAGGTTCATGACGATCTAATCTAGCTGTCTTTATTGTGGTCATGAATTTCATGGATTTTCTTTGAAGACGCTCGTCTTACCTTTCACTTTTGCTTAATTGAACATGACTTATTTCTTGTTGTGTGGGTGACGGACAGGATTATAGAATGAAGTTCTAATTACCAATGTACAGACTAACAAGAAATGAGAACAGTTTGGACACTTACATGTATTTGCTTCAAAAGGTCCATTATGTCTCAGAAATGCTATCATTTTTATTTCTCAAAAACTTTCTTTTTTTGGTATCTTGTTACAGTTTCAAAAGAAAATTCATATGCCATATAAATGAACTATCTTTGCTTCTTTCGTTCTGTTAGCAATTGGTATAATTATTGTGAACAAGTATTTTGTATGTAAGTCAAAATACTACTCTGTTTACATTTTCCCTAACTTTATGACACATTACTGGACATTCAACGTTACTTTCTTCAGTTGTTAAACATCTTACATGATCTTAACCAATTACTGAAACATTATTTAATTCATGTTTCTAAAGAATCTAATAAATATAAATTTCAGAGGCATAATGTGTCTTAAACATAAAAATTATCTTTTAGATTGATATATGATTTAATCAACTCATTAATCGTTATGGTAAAATGTTTGATTAGGAAAACTCATATAAACGTGCGAAAGTCTAGAAAAATTGTTTAAGTGGGTTCTTAATTTTAAATTGGACCTTTAGTAGTTCATTTTATACATGTTATAGTAAAACGGAGCACATAATGTAAATTCAAATTTGCAAAAGAGTGCAAGACAAATTGTCTACCATACAATATTTTGTGATGATTAAAATCTGCTTATGAGCAAGACAGAACTGTTCATGTGTACTTATGTTTCATTTAAGGACTGTCAAGCAAACAAAGCACGTCCTATGTATTTCAAGAATATGCATTTTCTGGCGCCATCATAATATTATATATTTTATGAAAGGAAATCGTAAGAAATTGTGAAAATGCGTTTTATTCAGAAACATGGTGATTCGTGTCAATGAAAGGGAGTCAGACAGCTCTGCGGTTACGTCAATTGGATTTGTTAAATGACAATGGCTTTTTGAGGAGGATTGCTCAACTTTGTGTTATATACGAATAGTCTTATCATTCCCGTGGTTCATTAATAACAGTATTGTAAATTTTAAATGTTAGATACTGCCCAAGGTGATGTGTTCCAAACCAAGCTGACATTTTTAATTTATTTTCAGTTTTGTTTTCCTTACTACCTAGTGTTCTCCCCCTTTAATCGTATAAAATGTACTTTAATAAATTTGAGGATTTCATGGCTTTTTTGTAATTAAATTATTGTTAAATAATTAAATAGTTCTATATCATTTTATTAAATAAACAGATGGAAAAATCCTACGGGAGCAATGATTCCAACATTATAAGTCTGTTTATAAGAGAAAATGTTAAATTGCAACATCTTTCATAAATCTAAACAATTGAAACAAAATTTATTCGTTGCAATCACAGATTATTCATGAACACAACCAATTCAACAAAAATCTCGTAAATTTAGATTGTCAATCATAATCACAAAGTGATATGGTCGCACAACCAAAAGTAAATCTATATTTGTAAACGTCTTTATTACCAAAATTTTTCATCATTTATTATCTCGTTAGTCATTAAATGTATATTGTAACATTGTATGGGAAGGTGTGATTTATGTAATTCTATTTCACTGTGCATGTCAACCTCAATTAGCAGCTAGAAGAATTAAGCCATTTGACAACAAAATGCATTGTATGCACTACTAAGTTTAAAGACTGAAATATATACCGCGATTTTGCAAGTTCCCAAACAATTATTTTGACTTTCTATTTCAGTATAAATGCCAGGCAAATTTACTGCTTTGAACAAATATCAAAATGCAATATACATAGAAAGAAAATGGTATTTAAGAAAAAGGGTTGGGGACATATTTATTTCATTTTCATTCTCTGTTGACTAAATGTTTCATTACACGCGTCTGGATGTGTGTTGTTGGATTTATTTTTCTCCTGAAACAAATTATTTGTATTCAAATGACCAGAAAACTAAAGAAAGGAGTGTTATTATATCGTTCAACAGTCCAATTTGTCTATTGATACAATTAAGTGATCGTATATTGTCTTAATGATAGGCTATGGCATTGAAGTAAAATTAGTCCAGTTTTTAATGGCAGAACAGTTTTACTAAAATCCACACTTTGCACACCCAGAAATATGCTCAAAATAGAAATATGCTCAGGCATGAAAGCATAGAATTATAGCCTCGTTTTCATTGCATTCCAATCAATTCAGTCTTAGACTTACTTTAAAGGTTTTCCATTTTTTCGAAAAGGCAGAAATGAGTTTATAACGTTGAAAAAAAATGGTTTTGAAGCATGTTAGATGTTTTATACCTAATAAAGCTAGGTAGGTTTAAATATAAAATTATGTGTCATAGATGTAGCACAATGTAAACAAAGAGAGACATAAAGAATCCCTACTGTAAAGAACGCCAAAAACGAAAATGTTGGAGGTGCGGTTAGATTGAGCTTGTAGCACGTGCATTTTTGTACGGCTTCCTTTCTGATCAATCGGTATGATTTTTTTCCCAATGTGATAATGTGAAACAATAGTAATCGAGAAGTTTCCTAATAGTAAGGAAATTTTTTATGATCTGTGAAATACTTCAAGAAACATTAGTCTATGGAATTATTGGCGAGTTTGCTTTTCTCACAAAAGTTTGGGCCATTATCGTGTCGTGTTATCGATATTAATCCTTCAGTAATATTACAAACCAACATTACGGTAGAGGATAACAAGAACACATCGCGTGAGCAGAGCTCATTCTTCTAGACGTATAGTCTTACAAAAATCCATCAACAATTCTGGTATTTTAGCTCAGACAAGAAAAATAGATCCTGATGTAAATTTGTTACACCCAAACCGTCGCAATGAGATAAAAGCATTAATATTTAAATAGAAGAGTAAATTTGGGGGAAAATGCTACGAGTCTTGGATTATCAGATAATTATGAATGATATGTATAGACCGTTTATGAAGTAACATTTCTAAAATGGCGAGATCACTGGAGAATATTACAATAAATCAAAATTACAAAGTCTCGATGCTAGTTCAAAAGCTGTTGTTAAATTTCAACACAGCTTGTGCTTCCATCATTGCAACAGCATGTGATATTTATAAAAGTTTCTTTGCGACTGGAGTTCCATTGATGTGAACATATGTTGTATTGAAATTTAACAATAGTTTAACCGACTTAAGTGTGACAAACTTTTATGGATGAAAAAGTATTAGAGACAAGAAAGGCAAGAGATTGTATATCAAAACATATCTAAGTCATTTAAGATATTTTATTTCTGAAAACAGTCGAAAAAAATTCTAAAATGTGCAAGAGATGTCAGATACTCTTTTGGTTAGTAAGATATATTATCCTGATTCAAAATTAATTAATATACTTTTCGATGTGTACGAAAATATTAAAATATTGCTTTTGTAATTTTACAGTAACATTGCAAGGTAATGTGCAATAAACTGTAAATTGAGGAAAAGTCGTTTTTAAGAATTACGATTTGGAGAAAAATGTCAATAGAGCAATAATTTATAGAAATTTAAATCTGAATGAAAGTTTACACTAAGACTAGTGTAAACTACGGTTTGCCTATTATTGAACATGTAACACAATTCAAAGCACACTACTAAGAAACTTGTTTAAGCAGAAGACAATACCAGCGTGTCAGATTCCGTTTACAAGACGGGCAATGAGCTAAAAACCTTTGAAGTATCGAATGAAACGGTAAAAGATCCATTAAATACGTTTTTAATCTTTGGCACATGTATGTTCTTTTATCCGAAAACTTATTGTTGTTTTCTTTAATTCAAATATATATTTAATTTTGCCATATAGGTGAACATGTAAATATTCGTGTGCCAAGAATATGCTCGTATAAAATTCTGGAAAAAGAAATGATCCATCTGAACCAATGAAAGCAATAAAATTACATGAAAATTGTGATTCGGTTTGGAGAAATCTCTTATGAGGGATGATGTAAAAAATGCAACATCCTTCACGCACGCTAGCACGGCTTTAGCGGTACTCAATTTTCAACACTTAATGTGCTGGAATCAATGATCACAATGTAAAAGATCTGAGGTGAAGTATGGAGCAACTGTTTACAGCTGTAACACGGCACTTGACACACGCTGTTGTGGAAATTACAGAAAATTTAATTTAAATGATACTAACATTAACCTGTGTTCTTAAGAAAATACTAGCACAGTAAAAGTTGTTTTCGAAACGTTGTGCAAAGAATACGTCGTTTAAGCAGCGTGTCTGATTCCGTTATGTTAGAGTATTCAAATCCTTTGAAGCAATGAATGAAATGGTAAAATAGAGAAAATAAGGATCACTTAAGACAGTTCAAAACGCCAAAATTGAAAATGTTGTAGGCTCGGTTTGATTGAGACGGTACTGTCAAGTGCAAACTACCGTCCACTCCCCCTAGCACCGGCTTAAGAAGAATTAAACATTTAAGGCATCCGTACGTTTCAAGTTTTTGCATCTGATGATACCTATAGATCCGGAAAATTTCAAAGAACAAGTACAGCATTGTGCCAAGGAATATTTTCACATAAAACTTAAGGCAATATATTTCCAGTATTGTGAACATTTCATTGAAATAAACTTGGATACCAATCACATTGGAAAGCTATTTTATTATATTGGTGTATTATTTTCAGGCGTCGAATGCTTCATTTACATAATCAATAAGTGTTCTTGCATAGTGAGATGCTCGATAAATTGTACAACAATTAATGATAGTGCATGTAATACTTGTCAAGGACAATTGTGTATGCACTCAGTTGAATTAAGAGAGCCTCGTTAAAGGCGAAATAAAAGGAATTCAACAGAGGAAAGCAGAATCCTTAAAGAACGCCAAAAAACGACCAAATTGGAAATGTTGCAGGCTCGGTTTGATAGAGCCTGTTCATGAAAGGTAGTGGCAAATGCAAGCTACCGTCTACGCCCCTAGCACCGTCTTAAACAGAATTCAACAAACATAGTAATGGTGAAATTTTTAGAAGATCCGCAGATGTGTTCATACGGCGGTTAACATGGAACCTTCAATGTGACACGGTAGTGCAGTGAGAAAGAGCAGAACATTTGCTTTTTTTTTTTTTAAGAATGGATTTGGAGCATCCAACGCTGAAGAAAATAGTGTTGAATGTGTAATACTTTGTAACAAAGGTAGCAATGGCATTTTGACTTCTTTACAAAATGCAAGATCATTATAACTTGACTAATTGCAAAAAAACTCACATGAAGCAAAAGATGGTTCAGCGATTTGTCCAATGAACATGTTTTTTTGGAAACTGTAAGAAAACACCAAATACAAGAAGCTCTTGAAAGAAAAATATATTAGTTTTTATAGACCTACTTGCCTTTTTTCTTCATCAGAAACCTTGCTGCAGGTTGCATAGGCATCTGTTTTAGATAATTAGCATAATCTAGCATACTATTTGTTTCATCTATGACTTTATTGAGTTTATTCATCTTTGTGAAAAGCTGCAAAAACTATCAACAAATACAATCTTAATATACTCCGATCATCTTCAGTTTTTCTGGAGCATATTTCAAGAGATCAACGAAAATCAACACACATTATATAGTTGATGCAACAAATTCTTAAAGTTGTTTGAGATCCACTTAATTCGCTTTGTCTTTTCTCGTGAACGCTCGATCAATATTGTCGTCTGCTTTGGGGGTTTCTTTTGAACAAATTATTTCTCACCATAAAACAGGGCATCATTTTGATACAGACGTTTTCATCTTAATAAGAAAACCCCAGCATTTTGTCTGTCAGGGAAAAAATTTATGATTGTAAAGATTCAAGTATTCGTTG
>NW_026860064.1:0-20607 GCF_026571515.1 Ruditapes philippinarum
AGCGTTATTTAGAGTTCATTTAAATCAGATTCAGATGTGGTTATAAAGAGGTTATGAACTCTGTCAGTTCAGCAGTGATAGCCGTGATCGTATAGTGGCTAGTACTTCGCGTTGTGGCCGTGACAACCCAGGTTCGAATCCTGGTCACGGCATTTGTCAAACTATTTAATAACATTTATGCAACAAAAGAGATATCATATGTACATGTATATTAATTTGGCTGATCAATTGAGATTGCATTTATATAGAAAACACTGCACTTTTTGTTCTTTTCATCTATTTTCTTAAAGAGACAGTTACATTTAGTTTCAAATTTTGTAATTGGAAAGAAAGCTACAAAGAAATTCAGAATACTCTATGTTAAAGCAAAAATATTGATGAATTATTTGTAGACAAACCTCAATATATTAAATTTCTAATTCTTGTAATGCAGCATTATTTGTTACCATTACACACTGTGGAAGGTTTTTCCATACTTTACTTGTCTTTATAATTTACATTATAAATATAATGCGGACAAACTTTTAACTCCAAGAATCCATCATTCGTATACACTACGGAAACTGCATATTATATATTGCATGTCACTAATTCTTTTATCTAAATACACAATTATAAAATGAAAAAAAAAACAACTAACAATCTTCTTTGTAATAACTTAATGTTTAGATATTACTTCATGGGTCATTGCAACTGCAAGCTGGGAACAAATAAATCATGCGCATAAAATATTGGTACATTGCATCCATCAACCCTTATACCATATTTAAATAGAAGATAATATATATGTCTCGACATATTTAATCGCGTACCTTTTAGCTATCCATACATACAATTAATTTATCAGTTATTTCTTTTTTAACGAACACCACGGATGGTCACATGAATCCATGTTTACCAGTCGCATGTTATTATCATAACATTTAACAGTTAAAATAACATGCGACAAATTACTTAAGAACACAACTGGTTGCATTCTGATTTAGAAAAAGCTCACATTCCTGATAGACATAAATAACAAAAAAGCAACTTAAATATTAAAACATCATTTAACTATCGTCTTTACAAAAATATCACATAATGACACAAATGTGTTTCGTAGGAAGTCAGAGATATGTGGAAGCAGTTAATTTTTATTGCTGTGATTATTCATTGTAATAAATAGCAGGAAGATTGGACAAATATGTTCCAAAAAGGCGGTTGAAGGAAAAATGGTTTCGGAAGTCTACGCTTTACAGTTAGCAGCCACGATAGAGGATGTGATACTTTTTATTCCCAGGACGCTAATTCATTTTTTCTATTATTGCGTTATTCAAAAAAAAGTTCAGCTGTGCCAAAATAGCGACTGTCACAACCACTGCCGTGACCAGGATTCGAACCTGGGTTGTCGCGGCCACAACGCGAAGTACTAACCACTATACGATCACGGCTATCACCACTGAACTGACACATTTGGTCTAACCTCTTTATTTCTACTTATAATACACTGCGGTATACCGTACCCCGGATATTGCTCGATATTTTCGAGGACTTTCATCCCATTTCGCGACTTTGAACGGAGAACGAAGGTAAGTTCAACGACGATATTTTCCAAACTAATGGCTTTTTCATTTATTTCAACGGGTTTTATATATCTAGAGGAAATTTTGTAGCTCTAAAAGACATAAAAGTATTACAGGTATTTGTAAAATTGATTAAACTACCTCTAAACGATCTGCTGCTCACTAGGTAGGAAATACTGACCGCGATACCGTAGAATCGTTAGAAATTATTATATTACCCATATAAAAAAAATTGAATCGAGCAATTTTTTTTTATTCACAATCCAAGTATGCTTTGTCCAAATTTCAGGCAGAAGGTGTGAAAGTACAAAAAGTTACAGGCCAAAAAAGATACAAGAACGTGTACCGAGTATTGATTTTAAGTGTACAGAGTATTGCAAAATAGCCCAACTTTAGTATACGGTGTATTGCAAAACAAAATGAGCACATTAGTATGGAAAATCGATATTTTTGTCTAATTTTCACGTCTGTTTATCGATAAAATTGCATTCTGCTGATAATGTACTGTTTATATGATATTTATTCAAATATTCAGATTCAACAATGCATTTTCAGTGTTATTACTGTTCTTTTCCTACGGGCTAATACAGAGATTTAATTTCCCATTTGACTGAAAATCACACTATGGATGAAATAAAGTGTGTGCAGAACGGAAGCAGGGTCGGGAGCAGGGTAGAACCATCAAAATTGACGATAAAAATCTTTAAATGCATGTCTCAAGAGAGACCCATCTCTGAAAAGAAGAAGAAAAAAACATATTTAGATGACATTAATACATTTGTGTAATAGGTTTTTACAGGGCAAGTTTGCTTTAAGAAACATATCGACACACTTAGTAAAATATTGGCCCGAGGGCTTATGCCGTCCAAGCATGCCGGTATCGTCTTAACCTTTTACTGCATGAGCATATTGCGAAAAAAGCCTGTTTTCATTGATTTAAAATATGATAAACAAGATCAACAAGGAAAGGCGGCGTTCAATGAACGCAACCCCCATATGACCCAGCAACAAGAACCAATGGCAAGGAGCCCAGGCGGACCCCAAACAAAAACAGGACAGGGCAAAGACAGAGCACGGACAGGTTAATCATTAAATGATAAATAATTTGTAACTGATTAGGAATTCAAAGAAAATAATAATAGGCCCACAAAGGGGAAGGGGACAGGCGACCGGGGGAAGGGGTGGGGGTTAATCAAAGAAATAAAAACTAGAGGCAATGGGGAAGATACTTACCGTAGACGAGAAAACAACAAGGGACACAAGCAAAAGTGTCACCAAATCAGTATAAAACAACATAGACATACATCTGAGGAACACAGTGTGGCGCCGCCTTGGAACGGTCAGCAGCATAATAATGACTGCTAGGGAGTTTAAACCGGTTAATGGTGCACCAAACCTCGCTCTTAGCCCCACCATGTTCCTATAAACGAGACAGTGTAAATAAAAAGAATCCCCGCCAAGTGAAATTCTAACAGTTGTCATGGTTACAAAAGGTTAAATAAGTAAAACACTAAAATGATCATGTAGAAACATATAAAAGTAAACCCAATGACCATAACAAAAGTACTCAATGTCCTAAAGGAAGACAGAGCAACAAGAAAATCACCTACAAGGGCCCGACGAAGCAAGGCAGAAGACGAACATTAAGATAATTCAGTCCCAAAGGGCTTTACGAACTATCCATCATAGAGTCTCCCACTTGGATGTGATCAAAGGAGGAAAGCGTAGTGTCCAACTGTAAAAGGGTTGAACACTAAACATGCAGTATGTCTGAAAATAGTAGGGTCATAACCTCTTTTAATAAAACGTTTAATGATTTTAGTAAAAACAGCAGAAAAACTACCATGACCCAAAGTTTGTAAATCACATCGCCATAAAAACCAGGCTGGCTAATCCCTTGTCGCAGAAGAGTTTTTAAATCCCTATTGAATTTAGAAATTAAATCAAAGTTACGATTGTAAAATTTAGTAAAATATTTCTGTAATTTATGATAGCGGTAGCCTTGTTTTAGAAGCTTGCTGGTAATAAAAATATTCCGCTCGTTGAAATCCTTTACGTTGCTACAAGCTCTAGCGAATCTAATTAACTGAGAAACATAAACCCCGTAAGATGTTGCATGGGGCACGTCTCCATCTAAATGTGGGTAATTAACTATACAAAAGTCAAAGTCATCTCTTTTATCATAGATTTTCGTGTGAATAGAATTGTTGTTGATAGTAATATGAAGATCCAAAAATGATGTACTAAAATTTCAAGAGTTCGTTTGTTGTAGTTCATGTGGATAAATGTCAGATACCTTAAATGTAAGCCTTTTGTTACAAGTTCAAACTGCTATGAAACTATAAAAAATGCTTCAATACTGATCAAACTGGGCACAAATGTTGGCTGGACCATAGCCTGTGGAACACAATGCTCAATTTTAAATTTCCAGTTACCATGACAACGGGGGACGTCTCAAAATTGCCAAAAATATCTGTTTTGCGTTGTTTTTTTCCCCATCAAAACTGATTTCAAGGTGCAGCAACTTCTCAATTGATTGAGATAAAGTCTAAGATTTTCGGCGTTGATTACACGGTACGTTTAAATCGACCTGAGGCCATTTTAGCCCCCCCCCCCCCCACAAGCAGAGCTGCATCAGTACTAAGGGTGTAGTACTTAAGTACCAGTACCAGTACTTGGCAAATTATGCAGTACCATTACCAGTACCAGTACTAGATTTTAGTTCGGTACTGCAGTACCAGTACTTTTTTTGGTGAAGTAATTAAGTATCAGTACCATTACTTTTATATATTCATCAAAGTTTGAATAAATACAGTGTCAAACAAATAATTGCAAATATTATTCAGCAAAGAAATAAAATCATAATTTACTTTAAAGTTAACATAACATATTTACAACTTACAAACAATATTTACAACATATATTCATGTCATATCTAATTGTTCAGTAACCAGTCAACTGTATAAATACAATGCAAACATCTTTCATGATTTAAAACACAACAGTCTTTTGTTGCCTTTCACACCTTCACACCTCTGTTCAATTTATACCAAAGTAAATAACAACTTTTTATGGTGCTAACAATATCACTTTTTTCACTTGAAATGGGATTATTTAGAATAGAAGAAATTAATTAGTGTTTATTTTGCTCTTTTACTAGTAAATACAAAGTAATAAAAGATTTTAATAAGGATATTTTAGGGTAAAGAGTTATTGAGTCTGTTTATCTTAATTTAATTTTTATTTAAAGTCTTTGGTGCTTTTTATGATGAATACTATGTTAACATTTGAAGGAATATTGCAGCAAATTATCTTTAGATTTGATAACTTTCTTTTTCACATAAATAAAATATAGTTAATGTAATTTACAGCTTTATTTTATGAGAAAAATTGATGCTATTTTTAATTTTTATCAAAACCAAAAGTACTGGGTAATGCAGTAGCAGTACCACTTTTTAAGACAGTAATGCAGTACCAGTACCAGTAGTAGCAAAATTTTGTAAGAGTAATTCAGTATCAGTACCAGTACTTGCAAAATCGCTGCAGTACATACTGCAGTACCAGTACCAGTACCAGTAATGCAGCTCTGCCCACAAGTCCCAAATCTTCTCGGAGATAAGAGGGGCTACTGTCCCACTTCAAACCGCCAAACAGAAGGGGGCACACACCCCTGTGACATCCCCTTGATGTACCTTTTTAATGGGGGGTGGGGAGGTGTGGCGCCGAAAAAGTGATCACTCTTTTGAACAACATTTCTCAAACTCAAAATTTCTAAATAGCTTATGTTTTACACTATTTGGGGCCTCAAAAGGGGTGGGGTGTAAAGCCTTTAAATATGATAACAAGATCAACAAGGAAAGGCGGCAACCCCCCCACGACCCAGCAACACGAACCAGTGGCAAGGAGCCCAGGCGGACCCCAAACAAAAACAGGACAGCACAAGACAGCCCTAAAACACGCCTTTCTGATGTAAAAGGTAATAAGAAACATTACCTTCTTAATGCAGCTGCTGCCCTTTATCATCATCTTATCAAAATCCATTATTCGATTTTTTTAGCTGTACCCGCTCGGCAGTCATACGGTAACTCATTGCTAATGACGTAACACATTTCACGTGTAGACGGTCTGCCGTTGCTAGAGTGTAGGTACAAAATGACCGAAAGTTACCTTTATATGGATTTTTGGCATAGTAGGAAGTCGGTTGATATTAGATATTGGCACACTTGCTCAATACCATCTAATACTGACAATCTTGAGGCAGCATTAATGCACTTTGGATGCATTTTTTTACTATTTATAGTAAGATATGCAATAATTATTAACAAATTCTGGAAAGGTTGATCCTTCGATAGCAACGAGAACTTTGTAAACACAGAAAATTGCCGAGTTCGTTCCATGAGCAGGAATGAAAATCTGGATTATTCGCAGATGTTTCCAGTAAAGTACCTCCGAACTCTGCATATTCTGCACATATAGTGTAAATAAGTATACACAATAAGAAATATTTAAAATTAAATGTGGTAAATAGTCTAAATACTCTGTGTTTACTACTTGCATTTACTCTATATTGATAACCAATACTCGTTACACTAAAAAGCAATACTCGTGACACCGGCGGGCAACTATAGCGCAATACTCGGTACACTGACATGTGTTTTTATTCTCAAAATGCACTGTCATCTGGGGTTCTATTTTTGATTGAACATTTACATCATAAACATTATCATTATTATCACATTTCAGTCGATTCAAGTTTTTCTTTTAAGGAAGTATATGCACAAAAACATCAAATTTAACTGATCCGAGCTCATTTATCACGTGAGCAAAGAGACGAATTTTACCTCCTAATTACATTTCAAAGCTATTTCTCAACATTTTTTGGGTTTCAGCAACTAGAGAAATTATCGAAGTATTTGTTTTTTTTTTTTATAAAATTGATATCAAACCAATTCCAAATGACTAAATATCGTCACTGAACTTACATCCTTCCTCGTTCAAAGTCGCGAAATGGGATGAAAGTCCTCATAATATCGAGCAATATCCGGGGTACGGTATACCGCAGTGTAATATCCATATCTTAACATTGTAAAGTACTTGATGCATTCACTATAGCATTGTACTGATAAGTGGTCTAGAACGCAGTTTTCGTGATAATAAGTCTTTTTAAGATATTTCGTATTGTTAATTAGGTTTGTAAGTGATAAATTATATCATTTATTAAAATTTATTAAATGTTTAAAATTTATTTAAAGGACATATTATACAATCAATTGAGTTTTCATCTTTTATAATTCCAATGATGACATTACATTCCTTAAATTTGTGTGTTATATTGTACAACATAACAACATTGATAACGGAAGAAAAAAATCAATCAGAACATTATCTTTTAAAATGTAACTGCATATGCAATCATAGTTCATCATGACATTCTGCTGCAAATCCATATGAAAACAATGATCTCAATGAGTGTATCTTACAACACAACACGTTTCAAATTTGACCAATTATCGATGAAAACCAATGCTCATTTAGGATAAATTGTAGAATTGTACAGTCAGCAAGCACTAAAGAAACTGTGATACACTCCAACTTTATTTTTTTATTATTGTGTTTTTACATAGCATGAATATTGTATGAAATAAAGACCAAACATAAAATGGATCAGAAGTGCTCAAATATGTATGCATCTAAGCACGTAAAATTTGATTTTTTTTATTTATCTATGTCCGAAATAAGGTTTCTATAAGAATAAGTCAGTGTTATGCGATTAAGAATAGTTTTCATTTGTTCCTCACGAAGTTGTATGACACAAATAAGAAAAGCTTAGGGATATGTAAATGATTAAGCAGGCATTCGATATTTAATGAATATTTCAGTTAACAAAAAAT
The DNA here is from genome assembly GCF_026571515.1 of Ruditapes philippinarum. NCBI lineage: Eukaryota > Metazoa > Mollusca > Bivalvia > Venerida > Veneridae > Ruditapes > Ruditapes philippinarum. The sequence continues at coordinate 7,454 of NW_026860064.1, forward strand.
GAGAATCTAACTATTGTTTTTGTAAAATATAAAATAAAATATTTTGGAACTTTCTAATGTTTGTTTCTTTTTAACGATCTAGAAATCACTTTACATGCATTTCCATGCTTCTATTGTTGACAATTTGTCAAATATAAAACGGTTTTCGTTGTTACATTGACTCATTGCCATCTTTGTTTGTAAAGGGATGTGTAGCAGAAGGTCATAAGGAACCATGATAACATTTTAAAGTGCAGCTCAAAAATTTAACATTGATGTTATGATTAAAACTTCCCTTCATGTTGATCAATTTAAAACGTAATAATTTCATTGAAAGTAGTAGTTATTTATAAAAGATTGAGACTCAGTTAACGTGAAATCTTTCCTTTTAATGAATTTTACACATTTTAAAACTATTTAATAAATAATATTATTCATCACTTACAGACCAAATTAGCAATGCCAACTATCTAACAAAATAATAATTATCATTTAAACTGTGTTCTAGACATCTTATCAGTTCAATGGTATATTCATTGTTTCAAGTATTTTATTTTGAAATCTGACTTAAGTTCATATCTATTTATTTATTTTATGTAGATATGATCACGACCGTATATGTTTCATCTTCTTTATAATTCCGATTTCCCGAGAAAGCTCTTTTTATCAGTGCAATCAAATCGGGTTCTACATAAGCATTAGAAAAAATATCGAAATACCGTTATCCGTGGAAGTTAAGCAAATTTTTGATTTGTGTTACAAAAAATGTTTAAAGTATTTTTTTACAAATTAATTTGAAATGATATAGTCAACTTTTTATGGGCAAGATTGTTTTGCCAGTTTACATGCAACGCAATGTTTGTTCTCGAAATCGTGAAAACTACCTACTCAGTATTGGTTTTACTAGGATTAAAATTGGAAACCACATCGCTTTCAAAATTATGAAAGTTCACCGATGATTGGCTGTGTGAAAGGTCACCAGAAATGACTTCGTATTTTGTCACGATCAGATCTAAAAGCGGAGCGTTATTAATCAGAGTGTAAATAATTGTGTAACCGGTAAGATGGGCTTTTGATAAATAGAAATAAAAAGGTTTAACCAACTCTGTCAGTTCAGCAGTTATAGCCATGTTCGTATAGTGGTTAGTACTTCGCGTTTTGGCCGTGACAACCCAGGTTCGAATCCTGGTCACGGCATTGAATGTGACGTTTTTGTCAAACTATTTAATAAACATTTATGTAACAAAACATATACACGGGGGTGGAACCCAATATGAATCTCAAAAATGAGCATCGGTAAAAATGATATGTGAATTTCCGCTGCACCAGATGTGAAGCATAACACCAGATGTGACTGGAAAAATAGGCCGATCGCAGGGTAAGTTTTCATCTTTTTAAACATTTATATAAAATTCAATCCTTTTTTTAAGAAAATCGAAATGTGATTCTACCCTCCTGACTCTCCTCTATATTACCCATTGTTGTTTTGGGTTTCTATGCAGTCTTTATCGAGATATTCTTTCCGTCGTGGGTTCTGGTGTGTCCAAAACATGCAATGTGAATGAAGAAAATGTCACTAAACGGTCTCAAAAAATAGAGAGTTTACGAAATCTCACTACAGGTCGATGCTAAACATTCAAACAAATCCTGGTTTAAACATTTATTGAGATTTGGCTACATACAAGGGAATCGCTGCTCAAAATTGTATTTGAGCTCCAGATGTGCTTAAGAGATTCATAAGTGATGTAGAAAACCATCTACAAAACAACGGACCACTTCCATATAATCATTGAATAGCCAATCTATAGAAACAATATAGGTTTTGCAGCTTTAGCTGGAAGTTCAATTGTAACATGAGTGTGTTTGATTACCACAGTGACAGAGCTTACTAGCTTATGCTAGCATTAGATACACTAAGAGGCCCGAGTACATGAAAATGTTGACGCAGAGTGGATAGTACTCTTATGATAAACAATTCACTAATAAATAATATGTAACTTGGACAAACCAAACTGAAAGTATTGAACGTTGTAAAGCTATCGTGTCATATAATATGTTTCTAAATAATAATGTTTACATTCATAAAAATATCTATATATCAAGTTATAGTTATAGCGACAGACTGTTATGTGTTAATATCATGGCCTGATGCGACATCGAAGGTTTACTTTACAGAATATGGGCTGCGAACATTGTCTGAAAGGATAACCCGAGATGCCGCCCCAGGTCATGATATTTCTTCATAATAGTAGAGTTCGATATAGTATAACTGTTTTATCGCATGATAAACAGAAATGAGAATTTTAATAAACATAATATTTCAATTTATGATTGGCTTCTCTCCATAAATTAACCCTTTCACTGTCATAGGGACGGCTTTATGCCGTCCCTGTTATTTTCGGCGTATTTGCCATATGGACGGCTTTTGCCGTTTCTATAATAATCATAATAATAATGGGACTTAATAGTTGTGAATTGAATATTAAGCGTTTTTCCTTTGAATTGGAAAAAAAGTAATACGTGCACTTTATGGTGAATTCTTGGACTTTGGAGTCTGCGATACGCGGAATCTTTTGACACATGGGGACAATTTAAAAGACGAAAAAGGAGATGTAAGCGCTGATGACTTCCTCTTTTCACAATACAAGTGACGTTTTATTCTTGAAAGTTTTAAACCTTTCTTTTTTGTGCCTAGAAAACGACCCATTTTCCTGAAAAAAAAGAAAAGAAACGAATTACGAAAGTGTTTATTATTTACAGTTCCCACTGAAATAATAGTTATAAAGCGGAGAATAAGTTTAGTGATCTTTTTGCGTACATGAACATTTTCAAAAAAACAAGCCTTGTGCATTATGAGCTACGCATGTCCGCTCAATACTGTTAAGATATGTTAAAGTTTCTTTAAAACCATTCAAAGAATTACAGAGCAGGGATAAAATTCAGATAGGCATTGACCCATAATTGCGACTGTGGGCATGAAGTGAACCATGTAAATATTCTGCAGGGACGTTTCTTGATGTGGAAAATAAATATGCAAATCTTCTTTGATCTTTTTTTTAAAGTTTATCACTTACTTTCTTACAGCATCATAACAAATTCAAACACGCTTCACATTACTCCCCTATTAAGCAGACAGTGCAGTCGAGTGAATAATTAATTAATTAATTAATTAATGCATGGTGGCATAAAAAGGGAATGACTGCAGTAAAACGACGTCAATAAATCAAAATAAGCAAGGCCTTCCCACCATATCTACGTATTTTCAAAACCTTTCGTATGCAGAATGTCTTACATGTCTTTCTATATGGATACTATGTTATTCAAGCTCGTCTCGTGAAAATGTGTCTATTTCGGATAATAGTATTTATTACAGAATGATACACAATAGAATAAATTCTAGATTGCTGTATAAAAGTGATGCGTAATTATGTTGCTAATTTTTATGTTATGCACATGTGAATCTCTTCAGCACATCTGGAGCTCAAATGCAATTTTGAGCAGCGATTCCCTTGTATGTAGCCAAATCTCAATAAATGTTTAAACCAGGATTTGTTTGAATGTTTAGCATCGACCTGTAGTGAGATTTCGTCAAATCTCTGTTTTTTGAGTCCGTTTAGTGACATTTTCTTCATTCACATTGCATATTTTGGACACGCCAGAACCCACGACGGAAAGAATATCTCAATGAAGACTGCATAGAAATCCAAAACAACAATGGGTAGTATAGAGGAGAGTCAGGAGGGTAGAATCACATTTCGATTTTCTTAAAATAAGGATTGAATTTTATATAAATATTTAAAAAGATGAAAACTTACCCTGCGATCGACCTATTTTTCCAGTCACATCTGTTGTTATGCTTCACATCTGGTGCAGCGGAAATTCACATATCATTTTTACTGATGCTCATTTTTGAGATTCATATGGGGTTCCACCCCCGTGATATATGTCTATATGTACATTTATATTAATTTTACTGATCCATTGAGATTGCATTTATATTTAAAACACTGTACATTTTGTTGTTTTTTCCCCATTTATTTGCTTTATGAAACAGTTACATTTAGTTTTAAAGTTTGTAATTGGAAACTTTAAGAAAGCTTTCAAAGAAATTCAGAATACTCTATGTTCAAAAATATTGATGAATTGTTTGTAGACAAACCACAATGTATAAAATTTCTAGTTCTTGTAATGCAGCATTATTACCATTACACACTGTGGAAGGTTTTTCCCTTACTATACTTGTCTATATAATTTACATTATAAATACAATACGGAAGAAAGTTTTATGAATGCATTTTAGCACGTAATTTTTTGAAAGTTACACTAAATTATTTTCCTTGAGGTATTAAATTTGAGTCTATGAATCGAATCTTCGACGGCCTTTCAAAGTTTTTTTAGGTAAGCTATGATAACACTGAAATTGTGCAGAATCGAGGTAAACAATTATCCACCTGAAAGTTATTTTTAGCTTTGGAAAGAAAAATAAGTCCCTAGGGGCTAAGTCATGAATACGGAGAATGAGGGAGCACGACACTTTTTTGCTGCTTCAGAAAGTTTCTCGTTTTCGAAAGTATTTGTTTAGTTTCCGAAAACGTTTGTCTTGAAAATTGTTGCATTAATATAATTTATGTGCTTTTCGAATCGAACCGGAATGACAGGATCATAAGTTGTAAAGAAAATGACATACGTCATTTTCATTATGCTGATGGTCCTTTTTGCAATGAAGGTTCTTTTGCCAGAAATTGTAGCCCAACCTGTTTGGTTGTTTTCCTGACGGCGCATTGTAATTTTGATATTGTCTAAGCAAAAACTAAGCGCATTGAACGAGAGCCTTTTCCTGCTCATGTTCCAGCAAATGGGGAATCCATATACCACACATCTTTCTCACTTCAAAACATTTTGTGAATGTCATAACATAATGATAAGTTGCATATAATTTAATACCAACGATACTTGCTTAAACTAGAGATTTTTCTACATAAAGGTACAAAGTATAATAGGAAATGAAAACGTGACTAAATTATATTATAAAATCTTGATCAAATCAAACATATTGTTATACCCGACCTTATGCTATGTAATAACTTATGACTCAAATACGCACTGAGAACTTTTCTTTATGATGTCCTTGTTCCCATAACAATGGGGATATTCATATATTCAAAATTATATTTATTATAATCAATGAAAAGTAAGTTTCAGCAGGAGATGCACGCACCACAATAAATGCAAGGAAGGTTCTTCATGATTTACTTTTATTAAGTTGCAAAAATACTATGTCAAACAAGTCCTTGGAGAATTATCCAAAATCGTTTAAATCCCATTTTACATTATCTGATGGGAAGATAATTCTACTATAATGTGCTGTTCTAATTTGATTTGTTAAATTCACGATATTCTACGCATGCAGCAATTTCATTCTTTGAAACGAATTCGTTTTGTTGATTCTTTAAAGGTAATTTTAGATAACAAAATAAAATACAAATGAATGACATTGTCCTTCTACTTTAGGTTGTGATTTTACATGTGCACACTATACAATGTTCTACATCATTCTTCTTTGCAATGAAGATGAAATCTGTTCATCTGTGCAGAAACAGAAATCGACATAGACAATACCGTGATTAAAATTCAAGCCTGGGTTGTCGGGGATAAACCGCGAAACACTATATACTATACGATCACGGCTGTCAAGTAAGTTGTGAATCAACTGCTTTATTTATACTTAAAATATTATGAATCTATGTCAAAGTAAAACATTGCTTACAACTTGTTAAATGACTGAAATATATCAACATTTGCTCACAAGATAATAGAAAGCATTACTTTGCTAGGATTCTTTTATACTGAGAAACAAACCTTTTATTTACTATAATAATTTATATACAAAACGTGTACAATTGCTTTCTCACCACAGATAGAAAAGAAGGAGTTTAAAACCGTTTCATTGCATATGAACTGCGCACGCCCCGTGGGCTCGAGCTTTTAATACGTTCACCTGCTTGATGCATCGATAACGTTATATTGGTAACGTTCATGTTGTTTTTATACCACACTAATTAAAACTCGTTGACTTTATCGTTAATTCATTTCTGATGCATAATATGCCTTTTATTCAAAACTAACGTATGAAGTAAACCCCATTTTAATTTTCAACACATTCAAAAAAATGCAATTAAAAATAAATCAATTTATTTCATCGCTCTTTCATTGCCAATTACATTAATTAAAACTCAGTGTTATGTGATTGGGAATATTTTCAAGTTTTTCTTTGTGGACATGTGCCATATAAATGCCAGTGGAAATATATTATTTTTTTAATTCGACTTAATATTAATCTTATTCAGTGAATGTTTTCCCTGTATTCCATGGGCAAGAAGATTTCTAAAATTGTATACACCTCAAATATTGCTTTAGCATTTACAAAGAGTCTTCAATGTCGCTCTAGGCCAAAATAATGTTTCTTTAAGAATAAGTGTAATGCGATTAAGATTATTTTTCATTTGTTCTTGTATGACAAAAATGAGAACAGCTTAAGAATATATGATTTGTTTAAGCAGGCATACGTAACAGTTATTTAATAAACACAAAACAATGAGAACCTAGTCAATGGTATTGCAAACTATACCAAAATAGAAAATTGTATTGATATAGTTAGCAAATTTACGTATTTAGGGATTGTTTTCACATCAGGGGGGTCCTTTGCAGAAGCTCAAAATACCATTGCTGGACAAGCGTTGAAAGCAATATTTAAAATGAACAAATACCTATATAAATTTGTTAATATTTCTACTTTACACAGATTTGATCTTTTTGATAAACTAGTTAGTCCTATACTCAATTATAGCAGCGAAGTCTGGGGTTTTATACATGGTAATGCAATTGAAAGAGTGCACATGCAATTTTGTAAACGTACGTTAGGTGTTAAAAAAACAACTCAGAATGATTTTATATATGGTGAACTCGGTAGAATATCTTTCAAGACAATACGATACTATAACATTATTAGATACTGGGTTAAAATATTACATACAAATGAGAATAAATTTGTCAACAAAGTTTATAATTTATTAAAAAATGATTGTGAAAATTACCCAAATAAAACAAATTGGTGTTCATTAGTGAAAAATCTTTTATGTACATTAGGTTTTTATGATGCTTGGTTAATGCAAAGTGTTGGTAATACTGACCTGTTTTTATTGTATGTGAAACAACGTTTGAAAGACCAATTTGTACAAAACTGGTCAAGTAGATTAGATAACTCTAGTAGAGCTCTATTTTATAGACATATTTCTGTTTTTAAGTTTCAACCATATCTAAATATTATTAATGTTGAACGGTTTTGTAAAGATCTCACTAGGCTAAGAGTATCATCTCATAGATTGCATATAGAAGCAGGTAGATGGACTAAACCAAATAGTACTCCTTTAAATGATAGAAAATGTTTTTCATGTAATGTCTTAGAAGACGAATACCATTTCATATTAGAATGCAAAGTATATAATGATTTAAGAAAAAGTCTGATACCGCCTTATTACTGGAGACGTCCAAATATGCCAAAATTCATTGAATTATTAAATTCTGAAAATGTATGCACATTACGTAAATTAGGAAAATTTGTAAACAATGCTTTTACACTAAGAAAAGAAAGATTATACACAAATAATTAGTAGTCATTATTGTTAAGTTGATTATATTTATTTTGTTTTGAATAAGTGAAATTTTAGTGAAATGGATAATTATGTCAATAATATATATGTAAATGCATAGTTAAATTATTTTGCTTAATAATTTTGAATTAGTGAATGCTTTAGTTTAGAAGATATACATGTCAAGGATATATATTTGTAAATGTATAGCTAAATGATTCTTAAGATTGTGCGTCCTTTTTAAATCGAACCACTCTCTATAGCTAAATTTACTGACTAATAGTTATGTTGTTCTTGTGTTTTGTTTCGGCAAGAACAACATACACGTACTCGAACAAGTATAAATATAATTTCATATTATACAGTATATACATCCGAGTTTTTGTCAAAATTCTTTTAATTTCGTTTTTAAATTGATTCACGTTCTATATCTAAATTTACCGACAAATGGTTATGTTTGTTCTTGTATTTTGATTCGACAAGAACAGCATATACATACTCAAGCAAATATGAATATAAATTTATATGATGCATTATATTATATACATGTATCTTATCAAATTAACTCAAAACAATGTATGAAATTCACTTCTCTGTAAGTTTTGCTAGACAGTGGTAATTTATTTAACATTAGATAAATTTGAATGTCCTTTTGTTATGATGTTCATTTTAATTGATGATATACAATTTTGTGTATACCTTCTCCATTTACACATGTTATTGTATGTATATGCTTTACACTGTCTTGCCATGTATTATGTATCTGTTTATCCTCATGGACCATTTGGTCCAATGGAATATTGAAATAAACTTATCAAACTTATCAAAACTTACCATAATAAATTTTAGAACATACTAATAAGTGATTAAAAAACGATGCAGAAAACACGTTCAATGGATATAAATGAGCTTCTATTATTCACACCATATAAATGAAATTGGTCCAGGAAAAATCGTTTTGTTGATACATTCACTCATTTCTTTGTTGTCAAAATATCGTAAGGAATTATGATAACATATGACGTTTCTTTTCACATCTATAAAACTGATATCTTGTGATCAAAAAAATTTATTCCTATATATTTATGTTTAAATTTAGTACAAGAGAACACACCAATGTCAGGAATTATAATTTCTTTGAAACTAAGGTTGGTTTTTGAAACTTTAAGTTTAGGAAGAAAACTCATTCAATTTATTTAGATTCAATAAATTTTAAAATATATTGTTCAATGAATAATATAATTTATCATGTAAATACCGCCTTATCAATGTCAAATCTCTTAAAATCTATGTCATTATATATAAAGAACAATTATTGTGCAGACCTTTATCAGAACAGTGCTAGATTAAGTGCCACAAATATTCTTACGTTAAGCTATGATTATAGTAGGTAGAAGTATAGAAGCTTATCAAAATCTGTCAGTTCAGCGGTGATAGCCGTGATCGTATAGTGGTTAGTACTTCGCGTTGTGGCCGCGACAACCCAGGTTCGAATCCTGGTCACGGCATTAACTGTGACAGTCGCTGTCTCGGCACAGCTGAACAATTTTGTTAAAATATTTAGATATTTATGCAACAAAATATAGATTTATTTATATAGATTATAAAAAGGTACATGATAAAAGAGACTGAACTTCATGTTCATTTATTTTAATCTCTTTTAGAGACAGTACATGTTTATATTCTTACATTAAAAAATATATCGATTGTTAAACAATATAGTATATTCTATGTTCATGTGCAATTATGGATACATCATCTGTAACTTTACCAAAGTGTATTTATATTTACTGTTAATTTCTATTTATAATGAATGTTATTTTCGCTTTTGATAAAAACAACCGACAAAGACAAACACACAAAGTAAACTTTTGTTACAAATTTTATTATATCACACTTTCAGCTACATGTCATTAAATGTTTTTTGTTGTTTTGATTAGATTAAAGTCATAAACGCATCATTTCTCCTCAAGAAAGTTTTTCTTTTGTAACAAAACGTTAACAATTATAATTATCAGAGATGCAAAGAAATTTTCAATATCCTTTGAGGAAATACTGTTTTGATTATTTTACTGCATACATTTAAATTGCTAAAACACTGCCTACAGACAAACCATTCGTGATCATTCAAATAATCTACATTATAAATGCCAATAGCTTGGAACAATTAAAATTTCAATTAAATCACAGATATGAAACACATTTTATTAAAAAAAACAAAAAAAAAAACAGCAACACAATTTACTTTGATAATGTACGATGCGGGAGAAGTTTCCAATGAACACTTATATACAGAACACGACATGTTCATTATATACAGCATATAAATAACACTCTTATACATGTATAAGGACATAATTTAAACATGATGTTAAAAATATTAGAAACACTAGGTTTAGAACTTTACAAGACTAATACAAGTAAAAAGTTAATGGATCACTGCATGACAAAACACGTTTGTGAAATAATGGTAAAAATGTATCTATTCATGAACTAAAATGCTTGAAAATAAAGTACATGTAACACTACGAACGTATTTGCAAACAGCGGGCGGTTAAAGTTAAGCGATCATTAAAGCTGTAAAGTTAGAATAACACACAGATAATAGTAAAAAATAAATATATTCTCCTGCATAAATAAATGAATTAAACAGCACATAATGTATATCGCACAAAACCTTGAAGAAATATCATGTATATATGCTGCTCTTAAGGGAAGAAAACGTAATGTTGTCAAGAAAATTTAATTTCTTTATCAAAGTGTTGTTTTATGTTTTAGATAAACTTTTTTCAAATTTGAAAAATGTGTCGACTCTCAGACTGAAAATGTATTTTTGTTCTTTCAATTCACATTTGTGAATGTAAAACAAAATAATAATAAGACTGTGACGAGGCTTGACTCTTAATAATAATACTAACAAAAACTGTCGGAGGACAGTAAGGCTCGACTATTTGAAAAAAATGTCACAAGGGTGTTTTATTGAGTACAATAATGCTTACCTATGAATACAAAAAATTGACCGAAAAGGTACAAAGGATTGTTATTAAGATGTTTTATCAAGTAAACCACTGCTTTATTATTATAATTGCATAAAATTGTCCCAAAAAAGGCACAAACCCTTAAGTAGTTCATGAAATAACAGCTTACAACCAAAACTTTACCAAGAATTTCTAAGTTGAAAAGGGGCAGAAAAACCAGCCTAAATGCAAGATAGAGTTATGGATCTTGGTCAGTGACCTACAATTATAATCCTAAATGCATATGTGAAGTTTTAAATAAATATCTTGAATAGTTATTGAGATATGTAAAACTTGCATGTAAACATTAACCAAATGACTAAATAGAAAAGGGGATATAACTCAGCCTAAATGCAAGATAGAGTTATGGAACTTGGTCAGTGACATATGATTATGACCATTCATGCATATGTGAAGTTTCAAATCAAAATCTCTGAGTTATTGAGATATGTAAACTTACATGTAAACATTAACCAAGAGACTAAGTAAAAAAGGGGTAGATAAACCAGGCTAAATACATGACACAGATATGAGTGCTATTCAGTCACAAATATACATATGAGGTTTCAAGTTTGTATCTTAATAGTTTCAGAGATATGCAAAACTTGTTTCAAAGTTTCAAATGGGAAAATAATTCTGCAAATATTGCAGGCAGAGTTATGCAACTTGGCAAACTAATGTACATTGTTACTATAAAAAAGTATTGTAAATTTCAATTGAATATCTCAAGTAATAATTGAGATATTTGACTTTACAAGAAACTTTAACCAAAATTTTTAAGTTGAAAAGGGGAATAATTCTGTAAATATTGTAGGCAGAGTTACCCAACTTGTCAATCTGATGAACATTGTTACAATAAATAAGTATTGTAAGTTTCAATTGAATATCTCAAGCATTAATTGAGATATTTGACTTTACAAAAAAACTTAAACCAAAGTTTCTAAGTTAAAAAGGGGCATAATTCTGTAAATATTGCTGGCAGAGTTATCCAACTTGTCAATCTGATGTACATTGTTACTATAAATAAATATTGTAAGTTTCAATTGAATATCTCAAGCAATAATTGAGATATTTGACTTTACAAAAAACTTTAAGCAACGCAGACTCCGGCGCAGACGCCGACGCCGGAATGACTGCAATAGCTCTCATATTCTTCGAATAGTCGAGCTAAAAATCACACGCGGACTTCAAACAGATAAGTTATTATCATATTTATTTATCTTTCATTTTATAGTTTTTGGATATAAATATGATTTTTGTTTCAACCATTAAGGTTTTTGGAAATATAAATGGCTTCATTTTGATGCAAAAAAAAAAGATTGGCTATTTTTGAAACACACGTTTGATTGTTAATAACGTTTGGATGTATCTGATTTTGTCGCGTAGATTTTGACAACATGAAGCCGTCCATACAAATCTTTTATCAATTTCTTTTTTTTTCAACGAATATCATGAGCGCGCGTTCATTTCTTACCATACTACTTGTTGATGATAATCATATGTTACAAATTACTTGTTCAGTATATGAGAACCATACTTGGTTCTAGAATATTTAAAAGAAATATGCACACACCTTATAGGCATAATTTACAAAAACAACATATCAAATTACATTTGTAACATCATTTAACTTTCGCCTTAACAATAATATGATATTAGCACAAAACGTGTTACGTGGGAAGTGTAATACTGCGTCAATGATACAGTTATCTGTTACTTTCTAGCATAATCATAGTAATACGCAACAGGAATAATGGCTATAAACAGTGAAAAGAAACATGATATGGACAGAAAAAGGCTAAAGAATTTTATAAATATATTAAGATGACCCGGCAATAATTGAAACGAGTTTTTTTTTATAACCTGAATCAACAAATTACTGTTTCTTAAGTGATATTTATTTAATCCTACAGACGATTTAAATGCAGCACTGCTATTTACACGACGAAGGATAACGAAATATCTTTGCTTCTTTAAATAGAATGCAAATTTGACAAATTTGTATCTTATTTGATCAGCATTTGTATTAACAAATGAGAACTGTGTTTATTCTGATAAATGATTTACATGTATTTGTTGAACAAGTTTTAAAATATTCTCAAACACTTAGTCTGTAAGATTCCATCCTACCAGTGCAAATCAAAGCATCAGGCATATCAGTGCCTACACGTAGAAAATTGACTAGAGACAGGTAACACGGTCGGTGTCCGACTTGGACAAAATACAATATTGTATCCGAAATATCGGTTTGTTGTTCGAAAACTGTTAAAATGGGGACAATAATGTTATTGTCAACGTCTAGTGATGTCATTTAGCTGCAATTTGATATATATTAATATGTTCAACAAAAAAATATTTCATACAAATTGACAATCAGGAATTTCGAGTGTTCCACCACTTCGCCAGTTATCGACCCAACAAAGAACTGATTCATCGTTTGCTACACATTCTAACCAATCCTCATAATACAATCCCTTTACGTTGTTTCCTTGAGCCAGTAGTGTAACTT
>NW_026860065.1:0-19929 GCF_026571515.1 Ruditapes philippinarum
CAGGGAAAATTTGATATGTTATACCATTTTCTTTAATTTTATTAAAAAATCCACCTTTTACAAAATCCTTGATTTTTTTTAAAACTTCTCCTTTTTGATAATGTTATATAACAACTTTGTTCTTCCAGCACTCTGCGTATGTCTGTCTAGTGTTTTTAAAGTTTTAAAACAGCTGTCGGTGTTTTCAAGCTCCAACGTAACCTCTCCAGCCAAGTTCCGATCTTTTGAATATGATTTTTGTACCTCATTTTTCACTTGATTGTATGTTTTTTTTGCTTTTGTTTTATTACTTTGTTGACGTAGGTTTTGTTGCACATCTGGAACCTGCTGCAATGATTTCAATCCCAAATCGTTAATTTTTTCTAACTCATCTGTTCTTATTAAGTCTTTTTGTTTATTATTCAACGAAGCCATTTGATCTTCTGTAACTTGTTGTTGAGCATGATCTTTCATAAAATTATGAATGTTAGAAATGTACTCAATTGTGTTTTTATAAGTACACATTTTACTGTATTCATCCTGCGTAATTACTTCTCCGTTCTCCGTTTTACGAGAAAGAAAATCTTCCAGGGATTTTATATATTTAAACATCTCTATCGCAAATTGTTCAGCCCTAAAATAAAAACAAAATTTAATGATTAACGAAAGAACTTCTTAGATAAAAGAATAAATAATTCATTTACTATATTTGTTAAAGAAAAATGGTAAAACAACTTACATTCTGTCTAACCACTCTGTATTCCTGGCTGATGAAATAATGACAACGCATTTAACATCTATTGAGCTGCACACTAGGCGAATGTTCTGGATATTGGATGACGTTTCACTATTGATCTTTAGCGGAAAAACTGTCCACGTGATACGGAACGACATATTGATTTATAGGCTGCAACTATTTAAAAGTTGGTTCCTAAGGTTGGATAAACATTTTTTTTACTCATGATTAACCGCCTTGTTTTACAAACTTAGATTTCAATTTACCGCATGAAGCACACGCGGCTTTTATCATTAATCTTCCGTTTTTTGTTGTAACATATTGAGGATTTACATTATCGGTGTATGTTCGTTCTTTTAAACAATATATTTGTTTTTGTAAACTCATTTATATATATTTTAATTATAAAAAAGGACTCGTCGGTTCCCGCCTGCCTTATAGTATTCTATTTATGAGTAGTATATAGTATGATGGTTCCGGGGGGATTTTGGCCTGAGGGTGTTCTTAAATCAATAAAATGGGGTTTTATGTCGAGCTGTCTTACTTTTTGGGTTGATAGGTAAGCTATGTCGAGCTGTCTTACCCTTTGGTTTGATAGATAAACACTTTTTTAGGCTTCAAAGTGTCCCGGAACCATCATACTATATACTACTGGTTTTCCTTTAAAATTCTAGGTAGAAAGATGTTTCAAGAAAAGTACAGACAACAAAACTGTGTCATAGAAAAAAGGGATATTACTGTCTCAATAAGACATACCGTGCAAGAAGGCAAGGATCCTTATTATTCGGCCAAGTCTTTGACCATAGATCAAATACCTCTTAACCTTTTTTCTTCGATTTCTTTTTAAGGCTATTTGATTCCTATAGGTCAGTGGTACAGTACATTGGTTCCAGATGACCATTTCTGTCTGAAAGGAAACACGGTCTTCTGGTACTGATAAAGCTTAAAAGTATCAATATATCTTTAAAGAGTAGGCTTAACATTTCTTTCAACCAGTTTAAAACACACAGAGAATAGAATAAAATGTAAAACTCTATGTACACTGATATTTAATGCAACAACGTCACCTTAAGCATGATTTAGATTTTGCTTTGTAGAAAGATGACATTTTCATGAGGCCGTACACATAAAATTGTGGTAAAAAACAATAATTATTGCTAATTTTCATGTTTATGCAATATATAGATAACATTAATAATACTGGGACTAGTACAAGGTACGACAATCAGGTTAAGATGTCAGACTTTAAGGTCTTAACAATATATTTGTCTGAATATTATCATTTGTTGTGAAGTCATTTTTCTTCCAGTTAAAAATTAAGATATTATTTTAAAAACGACCTACCAGAAGCAGATGACCGTACATATTTAACTGAAAAGGGATTATTATGATTGTTTTTCTATTTATACATATCTGTGGAAGATAAAAGAACATATGGCATTATTTCTTTCGTCCCAAATTGATAACGTTTCCGTTTTAATTGTGATATTTGATAAGGAATTTTGTTGTTCTTTTTCAATAGCAAATTATATGTGAAATATTTTTTATTACATATTATAAAATAAATATCAAAATAGATTTTTGATTTGTCTGCTAGTGGGCGCGCGTGCGTACGTGTGTGTGCCTGCGTGTACGCGTCTGTTTGTGGGTGGGTGTGTTAAAGAGATTTACCTTTGCTTTATTTTGTGTTCTAGGTTTCCATATCAAGATTATTACAATTGCTTTGTATTACCTTAATTCTTTATCTTAAGAAAATCATGTATGTTTCATGACAATTAATATTAATTATCAATAACATTTGATATCATCAAAATGTTTTAGTGTTAGGATATTATTTCTTTTTGTGCAGCTTTTGTCCTAAGATTTGAAGTTCACCCTAGGAAAAACATTTTATCTATCTTCTTTCTTTAATGGTAATGCAACGGTTTTATCAAGTACTTAATTTCAAATAATGATCTCTTTCCTTCAACGAAAAATCTTTTTCAAGAGGTTATCATATAGCTGAGGTAATCTTTTGGTACACTTAAACATGACATGTCTAACATATTCCATTCTACATCAAAACAGTATGATCTTCAATGTTTAAAATCCATGCTATCAAAAACATTGCTTTTTAATTAATAAATATATTCACTGCTAAATCAAACAATTAAAACATAGCAATATTTACAATTACTGACAGATAACTACAAATGGCTTCAGAAACAGTTCAAAACGAGACCAGTGAAAGAATACACATTCAAACATCCTAACGATGCATCCAATCAATCGATACTTGACCATATATTTGTTAAAAATCTTTCAATACTTAAAACAAAGGTGAGTGTCATTATTTGTAAAATGTCATTACGCATTCAATGTTTATGGTTTCAAAAAGTGTTTGTCTGAAGACGCCTCCAAATAAAAGTATTCGTTTAAGTGTCGGAGTATTCTTAGTTGCTTGCAGGCTATCTTTCTTTTTCTCAATTTTATATGAAAAACTGACCTGATATTGACTCAGGTATGCAATTGAGTTTGGCAAAAAGCCTGATATAAAAGTATTGTTTGAAATTTATAAACAGGGAGCATCTTAAATATGTAACTTTCGCGACTCGACCATAAAGTTATCCAAGCAATATAATTTAACTGTAAAGGAATTTTGTGAACAAATTCATAAGATGGAAAATAGCATGTATATATGGTGATATTAAAACAAGTGGAAAATGTTATTAATGAATCGTATACAAAGCATGTATAAAATAGTAAACTTACAATATGTGAATCATACTTAACTTATAATACATTGGGGAGATTTGCCTAAGTTGCTTATTATTTGCTCTTCCACATGATAATGTAAGAATCGGGTGAAAACTCTGTTTTTGGTGTTAATGATAAGCCGATTTTGATAGTAACAAGTTACCGTTGAATGTAATACTGACTTGCAACAGTAAGTTTTCACTTGCATACAGGGTTTTGATTTGTTTACTTTGTAAAAAAAATATTGACATATTCGGTATTGAAATTTGCAGAAATGTTTTGACTTAAAAATGGTTTATACTTAATAGACACTTGATAATGTTTAGAACTTTGGGAAAGTGTAAAGATCAGATTGATGAAAAATAAATGTTGTGCCTTTTGTAAATGTGTTTTTGCATTTAGATACTTGTGAATGATTTGAAATTTGCCACTATTTTGCTCATGCAATTATTCTGTATTTTCAAGTAACCAAATGCACACTTTCTATTCCAACTGAGTATTTCAGTGTGTGTTTCTTTTATATAACACGTTAACATTTGGTATTTTTCAGAGAGCTTTCGTTCCAAAAAAGGGCGAAACTCCCATGAGTGACCACGTTGGTGTGATGTCCACCTTGAAACAACAAAAATAAATCAAGATGAAACACTTTTATCATTTGCATGTCTAGCACGCATTTACTGTCTGATTGAACTTAGGTATAATACTTTTTACAATTTGAAATTGTTTACGGAACATGATTTTTGTTTCTCTAGTGTGAAATTATGACATGGGTCAAAGTGAATAACATTCAACTATTTTCATTCTTCTTATTGTTTTTGTCAATCTATATTTTGTATAGTAAGATATCTTGCAAATAAACAGTGCAAATTATGAACAAATATATGTTACATTTTTTTTCTGCAGAAAACAACTCGCTGTTTATCAAATTCTGTGTTTATAAAATATTGTTTTCTTTAATGTATAAAGTTGATAACATCGAAAAGAATCTGAAAATGATTGATGTCATCAATTTTCCAACCGGATACTTATGGAACATGTTATATAGTATATTTACTGAAAATACAAATGTATATTTCATAAAGCAGTGGTCGACGTACCAAAAGGTTCGTATTAACTGTTTATTTGTCCAAAGGCGTGGTATCCATAAATCATAAAACGAATAACAATACAAATTGAAAGTAATGGTTCTGCATCGAACTGCATTCAATAGCAGACGAAAACACTGACTGTCTGGCCTTTTTTCTTAGACTAAAAATAATAATCAAAGTGATTCTACAATTATATTTTTTTTTCTACCATGCATTTTGAAAACTCTCTGTTGATTATTTGACGTTACAAGGATATAAGATTAAAAAAAAAAACAACAAAAAACAGTAAATTGTAGATTGCCTGCGGCAAGTATTGAACCTTTATTATAGTGTTTGTTTCCGGTTAATACTGACGACGTAGTTAATTATAACGTTCATCTCTAAAGCCAAACTTTAATTATCGACATGTTACATGTATCAACACAACTAAATATATAGGAAAGATGCCAGATATTCATATGTCATATATTGTAGGCCATTCCTTAAAAGAACGATAGGAATGAAAGAAAATGTCTATATATCCTACTACATTAAAGTACGAAATCTAAACAGATAATTTACCCCCACCTTTCACTAGGTCTCATGTCCCCCTGTGCCTTTTAACTTTGTGGGCCTATTGTTGAATCATTTGTTTTCTTTGAATTCCTTGTCAGTTACAAATTATTTCCTATTATTCTATCATTTATTCGATTTTCTTTGAATTCTCTATCAGTTGAAAATTATTTATAATTTTAGTGATATACCTGTCCGTGCTCTGCCTTGTGCCCTTTCCTGTTTTTGTTTGGGGTCTGTCTGGGCTCCTTGCCACTGGTTCTTGTTGCTGGGTCGTGTGGGGGTTGCATTCATTGAACGCCACCTTTCCTTGTTGATCTTGTTTATCATATTTTAGTTCTATTGTTTCTATAGCTTTTTTAGTTTGGGTGGTTCCAATACCCCTACTTGAATAATGTTGAATCACCCTTATGATATGTTGCCTGCTTTTTAACTTTGTCTTTTGACGTCTTATCAGTGATATTTAGGCTTCATAACCTCTGATGTCCCCTCAAAATTCCATTTTGTTTAGTTCCGCCCATTGCTTTCTCGTGTAGGGCACATGCTTTCTAGTATTTTTGGATAACACGCCGCTATTCATGGATATGTCTAACGTGTCACATTGAAGGTTCCGTGATAACCGCCGTATGAACACATCTGGTTGTTTCTTAAATTCAAATGTTCACCATTTTCATGATAAAATTTAATATTCTGCTTAAACCGGTGCTAGTGGGCGTGAACGATAGTTTGCACTTGACAGTATCGTCTATAAACTGGCTAAATTAAACCGAGTCTGCAACATGTTCAATTTTGCCGTTTTCGACTTTCTTTAGGGATTCTTATTTCCTTTATTTTTTCTATGTCAATTTCAAGAGCAGTAACTCAAAACAAACCATATCGACATCTTTATCTTTCTATATGCCTACCTACCTACCTTTGTATCTTTCTTTTTACAATTTATTCTTATATTTTCATTTATTATCAATAATTATTCACAGGTAAAAACTTTTTATCCATCCAATTGATAAGCATTAATAAGTAAACATGCAGCATTTACTTTTCAATGAAAGGGAACTAACTATAAAATTTAATTTAAGCAATTTTGGACAATAAATTCAGTCATAAACAAATTTGAAATCATATTTAAGGTTGCTTGTAACAATTTTGAATTCTATATGGAAGTGACCTAATGATAGGAGGTGTATTTATAAATGTTCACACCTTAGTAACATTTGACATCTACGAAAATCAAGTATAATGTCATCATCTTAAGATACTTTGTAGAACTATACAGAACTTGTTTACATTACATAATACATAATGCATGTAATTCGTTTCAATAGGGATATCAGTTTAAATGTTTACAATTTGTTTTCATGTTCTTTGGAATCCTTTTTGACTATTAAAAGTCTTTTAAATATTGAATATCATGACTACCATCTAATTATGCTGCCGCAAGAGTAATATGTAGAGTACGTGCACACTTATAAAAAATTAAAATGTATGCCTGTAAGAGTAAACTGTGTATGAATGAATGCATAAATGGATATATTCTAATAAAACAAATTAATAGATATCAAATTTAAAGTCAATTAGATAAAGCGATTATTTTGAGGAACTTGTCTTGCAGTTTTAATGGTTACTTTAAATAACGATGGTTAGTTTCTTATTCTTTACTCTTTGTCAAATCAGACAGTAATTTAGGTTGAGTCATATGCAAGACCGCTGGGGACAAATTCAACTTCACGAATTCCTGATTTCTACTTCATGAATTCACGAATTCAACTTCATGAATTCAAGATTTCAACTCCACGAATTCAACTTCAATAATTCACGATTTCAACTTCATGAAAACGTAAATTCATGAAGTTGATATCAAGATTTCGTGAAGTTGAAATCGTGAATTCATGAAGTTGAATTCGTGAATTCCGTATGTTGAAAACGGGAATTTAGGAAGTTAAAATTAATGAAGATGAAAGCTAGGCTTCATAAAGTTGAATTTACCGGTCTTTTTTAGTATCAAGATATGTATGCTTCAACGTTGAAATGGCCGAAGGCAACAAGATCTAAACAAAACAGAACAAAGCAGGAGAAAATGTTTATTTTCAGTTATTTATAAAATTAATATATAGTTTATTATTAATGGCACAATATAAAAAAAGAAATAGCGCATTTTGAATTATAGATTTTTGAAGACCTTTGAATAAACATTGACATATTAATATCTCATCATTTGTCTGCAGTTCTAAATTCAGTTAATTCATGTGTAAATATACTTTTAAAAAAGCAATAATTAAACAAATACCTGATGCAATAGACATACTTATCCCAGGGAATGATACAACAAGAGGGCCATGATGGCCCTGAGGTCGTTCACCTGTATAAAGCCCCCCCCCCCCACACACACCCATAAGAAGATGTTTCATGCTAAACATCTAAGCTCTAGCTCATTGGGCTTTTTAAAAGAAGATTTTTTTAAAGTTTTTACTATACACATATAGTTAAAACAATGACACCCCTTGGGCGGGGCCAGTTTTGACCCCAGGGCTTTTATTTGAACAAACTTTGTAGACACTAACTAGAAGATGTTTAATGCTTCATATCTAAACTCTAGCTGTTTGGGTTTTTTCAAAGAAGATTTTAAGTTTTTGCTATACACATATAAGGAAAATCAATGACCCCCGGGGCGGGGCCAATTTTGACCCCAGGGCTTTTATTTGAACAAACTTTGTAGACATTCACTAGAAGATGTTTCATGCTTAATATCTAAACTCTAGCTATTTGGGTTTTTTCAAAGAAGATTTTTTAAGGTTTTGCTATACACATATAAGGAAGATCAATGACCCCCGGAGCGGGGCCAATTTTGACCCCAGGGCTTTTATTTGAACAAACTTGGTAGACACCTATTAGAACATGTTTGATGCTAAATATCTTAGCTCTAGCTCTTTGAGTTCTTTAAAAGAAGATTTTTTAAGTTTTTACTATATGCATATAGGGAAAATCAATGACCCCTAGGGCGGGGACAATTTTGACCCCAGGGCTTTTATTTGAACAAACTTGGTAGACACCTATAAGAAGATGTTTCATGCTAAACATTTAAGTTCTAGCTCATTGGGTTTTTTTAAAAGAAGATTTTTTAAGGTTTTACTATACACATATAGTTAAAACAATGACACCCCTGGGGCGGGGCCAGTTTTGACCCCAAGGCTTATATTTGAACAAACTTTGTAGACACTTACTAGAAGATGTTTCATGCTTAATATCTAAACTCTAGCTATTTTGGGTTTTTCAAAGAAATTTTTTTAAGTTTTTGCTATACACATATAAGGAAAATCAATGACCCCCTGGGCGGGACCAATTTTGACCCCTGGGCTTTTATTTGAACAAACTTGGTAGACACCTATTAGAACATGTTTGATGCTAAATATCTTAGCTCTAGCTCTTTGAGTTCTTTAAAAGAAGATTTTTTAAGTTTTTACTATATGCATATAGGGAAAATCAATGACCCCCTGGGGCGGGGCCAATTTTGACCCCAGGGCTTTTATTTGAACAAACTTGGTAGACACTCACTAGAAGATGTTTCATGCCAAATATCTAAGCTCTAGCTTTTAGGGTTTTTTAAAAGAAGATATTTAAATTTTTTTTTTCGGTTGCCATGGCAACCAGAGTTCTGCATGGAATTAAATTCTTTGAACAATTTTTAAAGGTGACCACCAAAGGAACATTCCTGTGAAGTTTTGATGAAATTGGCCTAGTGGTTTATGAGGAGATGTCATTTAAAGTAAAAGTTTACGGACGACGGACGACGGACGGACGCCGGACGAAAAGCGATCACAAAAGCTCACACTGTCACTTTGTGACAGGTGAGCTAAAAATGGGAGGATACATATCTTCTTATTTCCTTTTTGGCCCCTTACATTCCTTGAATGACACAGTAAGTCATGTAGTTATTTAACTTACAAAACAAGATGAATTTACCTGAAGTTCATCACTTTGATTCATTGATTATTATAACTAGAGAGTTTTTCTGAAATGAATATTCAAAATATCATATAACACAGAGATGAGTAAATTCTTAAGCAGCATTACTATTACACGAATATCACAGAGTAAGGTTATGTAAAACAGAATAGCCCATAATGAAAATAAAATAAAACTAGATGGTGAATTTGAAGCTAATATTGTTAACCTGAGAGTTAATAGTTTATGAAGATTTAGATATACATTGTATATAAGATAAATATGTAAAAAAAACACTAACTATATCACACATCTCGAAGAAACTGCATTATGGACACTTTCTGTGTTAGACACGCAGTAGAAATATGATGATAAATACAGCAATATGAGTTATTTATTGCATATAATGCAAATTAGTAAATGAATCTTAAATTGTTTGACTTTTCTTAAAAAACTAAGTATATATTTTACAAGTTTGATATTCTTGAAATATCTTGGGGCTCATCTGGAGGCAAGCAGCTTTAAAACCTATTATAGATTTAAAAACAATTTGACGAGTTTCATTCAGACATGCGTTCATAAAATTTTAGATTCAAAATACCACCATACCATTTTATGCTATTATATGCTCAAATAATGAAATCATACAATGGACAACGACCATTGAAACTATTTCATAAAATGACTGGTAAAATGACAATATTTGGAAATACATATTCTTATATTTATAAAGAAAAACAAAAACTTGTTAGTACAAATATATAAATACTATCATACGTCATTGTCTGAAAGATATTCTTAATTTTACATCAACAATAAATATACAAATCAAGAGAAACAAGCCATATTTAAAGGATTAACAATACAGATCACGATAAATATTTGACAAAGACATGAAGCATTAAATGAAATGTAAAATCTCAGTATCTTTAGTGAAAATTTGTTTGCAATAAGTAAAAAATCGCCATTAACCGATGACGTTATAAACAAGTGTTGCTTTATATGTATAGATATTTCAAAATTGATGGACAGGATATTTAGATTTTATCAAAACATTTTCATGAAAAATAAATAGAAAATGGTTTTATTCTTACTGTCATAATTGAAAAAAAGCTACAGGATTGAATATAGAAACACGCTTTTAACATAGGAGTATAAGGGAAATGTAACAGTATTTTCTTTCTTCCATTTGGGTTACGTGTCTATCTATTGTGACATAAAAGAACAGGACACATTTTATAGTATATTTGATTTGCTTCCTTTTGTTTGTAAAACAACAACATTATTCTATATAGTGCTGTGTTATTATAGAAACAACTCGACGAGTTTTATTCAGACGTACAATTTCAGATTCCAAAATTCCACATGTAAAACAATGCACCATGCTATTATGTGGTCCATAGAAATTTGGAATCATTCATGCAATGGACAAATCACAACTAAAACTATTTCATAAAATGACCGTGGGAAACATAATGTGTAGTAACACATTAAAATATTATATCAACAACTGCTATTTTACGTAATATGTATGTACAAATATTGATTATTTATTTTATTGGCTGTTCGTAATTCGTAATTTTACATTAACAATGAATCAACAAATCAATAGAATCCTGTACGATAACAAATACAAACAAACCATATATAAATAACACATGATATAAATGTGACAAAACATGAAGCATATTATGAAATGTAAAATGAAAGCATGTTTGAAAATTTATATATTAATAAATATCTTTTTTGAAAGAATAAATGAATAAATCTTACATTGAAAAAAATATCTAGTATATTTAAATAGATAAAGAAAAATGTAAAAACCTAAAAGCACCCTTACTAAGAAAGATGAAACTAGAATAAAAATAACGATTGAGCAAATTGACGTTTACCTCTGATTTCATAAATTGGCGTTGCTAGTCTATAGACAATTCATGAAATTTTTCATTCACAAAAACATTTTAATTTTAACAAATACAAATAAAAATAATTGATAATAAATAAAATAATAATAAAAAAATAAAAGAATTAAAACAGAGGCAAATAAAGGCAATTATTCTTACTGATATATAGGAAAAGGTTTATAAATCTACATAATTAACAGAGATATTATTAATATTTGCTTGCTTTCTTTTGCTTGTAGCACATTTTGTTTTATAGAACAGTGATATAATAGAAACAAACTTGAAGTGTTTCATTCAGGCATGTATTTTGCAATTTATAATGTTTGCCTTGCATGCATTTAAAACGTTTTCAAGTCAAATGCTACTAGTGCAAAAACAAAATATCCAGATATTTATTCATATCATGAGTTATTTCTTATTCAAAAGATGTGTCCATGATACGTGTGTACAATAACATGAAAACAAAACTATAAATATAAAAAAACAACATTCATAAAAATATATAATCAACAAAAAGATAAAGAAATTATAAATGCTAATTCAACGTTCAGACAATCAGGAATTCATATATGCAATACCATTCTACACAATCGCTAAAGAGGCATGGGTATGTATCATAATGTGTTGGCAACGATTTACCAAGAGTGTTAATCCACATGGGGATAATTACATCTACATGTATATTGTTCCAATTGTTCGTGGCTCTAGAAATTTTACGTTTAAAGTTACACAGACAATATGTTATGGTTGATGTACCAATTTTTCACTAAAATGAATACATTGTGCATTATTTATGACACACACGTGCCGCTTTAGTGACTCAGTAAAAATCGTATTGCACGGTTGAGCATATATTTTGACGTGACGTCTTTTGCATGATACAACGAGAGTATATAAGGCGCTAATGGTTAACGTTACACTACATGCTCGTTGCCAAAAGATGATCTTAACTTGAAACAGTCTTAATTTTAGGTATGTCATAAATAAAATATTATATTCGTGTAGGTTCAAATTGAACTTGCACGTATAAAATAACCTATTAATAATGGTGTAAAACTCTTGTTTAACCGAGTACTGTATAAAGTTGAGAAACACGAAGTTTTATTTCTAGGAAATTTTATATTTATTGAACTATTTCGAGAAATTCTAAATTATTTCTTACTAGTTGAACTTCCGTTAAAGGAAACATTTTAAAATTAAAAATTTAACTTGTAGATTTACTTTGAAAACAATAATAAGGACTTAACTCAGTGAAGCATTCTCAATCGTTTTTGTATTATCTGTCTTGTCGCCTCTTTTTAAAAATCTGCAAACAAACCCAGTTTTAACAATTTATCTTTGTTACGGCTATGTTAGTACTATTTTAGATTTGGGTAAAAGTGTAATATCCGCTTACAAGAGAGGGTAAAATGTGAATCGAGCTGTCTTGTATAAGTCCTTTCCATGTTGATGAAGTATTCTTTCTTTGCTTCTACTTTTGTAAAATGCAGGTCGTAAAGATTGCAAAGAAGAAAAAACAAACTTACATTGTGTATTGTTGTAAAGGAAAGTTAAAATATGTCGGTGTTTGTGTACGACTTTGTTTAAAGACATTACTTCCATTAATATAATTCAAGTCAATGCAAGCACAAAAAGTATGTGAATAAACCAAAGTACAGAAATCACCATCTGATTATATTGAAGGTTGATTCTAAAAAAAAAAAGGAAACAAACAAAACAACAAAAAAATAAACAAACAAACAAAACATTGCAAAAGTGGTGAAACAAACGTAATCATATATATAATCTTCAATAATGGAAAAGACCCAGACAAATATTTTATCTTAATTATAATTATGATTCTAAATAAACACCCGGACGGGGGCATCTTTTACTCTAGATGCATGATTCATTTAACTTTTATAAAGGTGTATCTGGCAATGCCAAATATAGAAGTTCTGGGTATAATAGTTTTCTACAAAACGATAAGATTTATTTTTCTATAAATAAGCCTTATAAAGCAAGTTACTCCTGGGAGGGAACAATGTTGACCTGAGGGTCATGATTAATATTCACCCCTTGGGCAGGATTTATGACACTTTTGTAGAGGACCACAAAGGTAATGTTACATGCTTAATATGCAAGCCATGTGCATTGTTTTATTAACATAATGATACTTGTTTGCTTTTCTATATAATTGTTTATCAATTAAGTGACGTAATGAGTTTTTCTTTTCAAGACCCGGAATGGGGCAATTATTTACGCAAGGGGCGTGACTATGTACTTTAATGCCGTGGTCCACAAAAAGATGTTACATGCCAAATATGCATGTTCTTGGCATTTTGATGTCACACAATAAGTCTTAAATGTGTGTTTCCTAAATATGTCTGCATAAATCAAGTTAACCCCGGGGGCGAAGTCCAAACCTATGTTCAGCACATCGTCCCATTATAAGTAATATTTCTGCCAAATAGTTATTATATTGCTTTCTTTCGGCTGAAAGGATGGAGGACAATCTTGAAATTCATATAAAATTATATATAAGTGTGACCATGGCCTTCGGAAGGTCAAACCTGCACTCATTATGGTTTACATTTTCGCCAAGTAGTTTCAACGTCCTTCATCGGTTCTTAAGATACAAACCGCACATGAAATTGCTAACAGACGGACGACCAGACACATAACTGGTAAGCTAAACGGCGACAAAACAGAGTTGATCATCTTCTCATCTGAACATAACGCACAACCTGTTTCCGATGTTACAGTAACAGTCGACGGTTCGAAAATCAGCCCATCATCTTGTGTGCGCAATCTTGGTGCATTTCTTGACTCGAACATGAGGATGGAACAACATGTTAATAATGTCTGTAGGAACTGTTATGCACAATTAAGACAAATTGGACACATCAGACCCTATCTTACTGTTAAAGCAACCAAATCTCTAGTAAATTCGCGCGTTACCTCTAGGTTAGACTACTGTAATGCACTGTTTTATGGAGTCTCTAAGCAGTCAATGACCAAGTTACAACATGTTCAAAATACAGCAGCTAGAATTGTGACCAGAAACACTCAAAAATGACCACATAACACCTATCTTACGTGAACTTCACTGGCTTCCGGTAGAGTATCGGGTCGAATATAAAAATTTTGACTTATACATATAAATCCCTCATCGATCAATTTCCAGCCTATATAAAAGACATGATAGACGTGTACATCCCAGCCAGGAATCTGAGGTCCCAGAATAACTCAGTGACATTAGTTGTGCCTAAATCTAGGACAATACGATATGGTGACAGGTGCTTCCAGAAAGCCGCAGCGAATTTATGGAATGCGTTACCACCTGGCATTAGAGACTGTAATACCTTGCCAAGTTTTAAGAGAGCTCTCAAAACACATTATTTCATAAAGTCCTATGGACGTTAGTTTCATAAAACAACATGTACTACTTTGGCTACATTATCAGTGTAAATTGTGTGTTAGATTTTGTGTCTTAGGGTTTTACTTTATAATTGGTTTCTTTTTTTTTTACTTTTGTTTGTTCCGTTTTTAACAATCTTATTTCGTTCAAATCTTTATAGGATTTTGTTTGTTTAATTGAGCCTTGATTTTAAACTAAATGTGTCTGTATTTCTTACCATCCTTTATTGGTTTTAGATTATCATTATTGTTAAAAAGGTTTACTGAATTAATATTGTACCTTATGTCATATATATGATTATGTTTTATCAGATTTATGTAATGCACTCTTGAACATTTATTATTTATAAAAAGAGTGCTATAAAAATGTGGTATATAATAATAATAATAATAATAACTTTATACGACGAAATTCCCCCGAGCTTAATAACGTAATTAATATGCACATGTTCCCGAGACATTATACTTCACTGATATAATAATGCTTGTGTTTCTTTTTTTTGCTTTCATGTGTTTTATCTGGAATGCGGTTTTATCTGGAAGGTAACCTTTTCAGAACCTCGTCTAGTTTTCTGTGTATAGCTTTCTGTTCCTGTTTTATTTCTTCCAACTTTTCACTTAGGTGATTCCATCTAAAGTCATACAACTGTGACACGCCTAATTCCTCTTGAATAACAGAAATTGGGATAACAACAGCATTAGTATTTATTTTTCCAACACACATGCCAATACACGCTAAATGATTGTCGGTGTCCTTAGCAAAAACAAAAGCTCCCGAATCACCACCATCATTGAACAACTGAAAGACCGGAATATCAGGTCTAATTTCCATCTGATTTTTAAGAAAATATGTAAATTCAGTATTGTTAATTGCATACTTTCGTTCAAATTTTATCTTTCGCACAGTTGTATTATTAAATTCAATAAATCCTTTTGTGAGTTTAGTTGTTCGTCCATATTTTAAAACCTGAGTATTGATTTTGAGGCCAGATGTTCCAAGCGTTCGTCCGGTTTCGAAACACATCCCTGACAAGACAACATAACACAATAAGCCAAAAAAATCTGATATAAATTTATATACTATATTTCTTAAGTTACACACTCTGTAGTTTATGCTTTACTGCCAATGTCTAATCAAAAATGTAAAGTGTGTTGCCTTAACGTAAACTGTGTAATGTAATAATAATTTAATTGATTTTATAGATATTTAGAACGGTATAACATATAAAAAAATCAAGTACATTATTTTGGAAAATTACATGCTAAATAAATAAGTAAATATTTGGCTTAATACCTGGTACTGAGGGGAAATGTCCTGAGTTGGGAGCTCTTTTTTCTAATTTGAAAATAGCCATATCAATGCCACTTGAGTGTTCATTCCCAGTTTTGTAAACCGCTTCTTTCACAGGACCAAGCTGATATTTCAGTCTTCTCGTGTCCGGCTGAAAAACCATGGGCGAATGCGTGCTCCAAAGTTTTTTTTCTCCTCTTAACTCATGCATACTTGCCTCGTCTAACACAACATGAGCACACGTGATACCACATAGTCCAAGCTCCCTATGGTGAAAGAATCCACCCAATGTCCCATAAGATGGAGATGTTGTACTCGAAGTAATCTGGCAACCCATTTTTACAGCCTCGAAGTAACTTTGAGATGGTAAACTTGTTGTTTCAAATGTCCCTTCTCTGACATCAACTGGAATATCATCTATATGGTCTTCAAATTTTTTTTCGTGCAATGGAACTTTACCTTTTACTATAACATATAGAACGATACACGATTGGACCGAGACGCAATGCTTTGATTGTCCTAAACTGAAGTTTTTAGATCTTACCATACTTCCGGAAATAGCAGATAGATATTGGTGATTTTGAAGAAGTCGATCGGAACGTTTATTGATAACATTTTTAATATCCTCAACTTGAAAGTGACACGGATTTGCTTTTAGTTTAGTTTGTTTTTTGATTGCTTGTTCTGATTCCTTGCTGCTCGAATCAACATTTGTCACAAAGATATTATAACCAATATTTCCAAGTTCCTCTTCAATCTGCAATTTGTCCTCAATGCTCTTAGTCAGAACAACAAAAACGATATCATCATTTGCCTTTGTGTCATATGCTGGCCAAACGTGCAAAATGGAGTTAGACATACTTTCAATAAGTTTGCATATCTTCTCACATTCGTCATATATTGTTTCATTTCGACCAGTTTTCTTCCACATCTCATTGAGTTTTTGATTGTGAGACACATATGGTTGCGCTGTAGAAAATAAAGATAAAAGTGATATACCGAAACAAAAATCTACATTCCCGCTAGGAAATGCCTTTTGTTTAACGTGATGATACTGTAAATACTATCATTTTTCATTCTATGACACAGATAAAGATAAAACATGCTTTAAAAAACTAATTTGCGCGCTAAAAAAACTTTCGATAAGAACATGTTTTATTAAGTTTTACAATCCTCAATCTTTGCTGGGGCAGCAACATATTGCAACACAAATATTCAAACAGGATAAAGCATAACATAAAAAACTAGAAATGTGTCCACAGGACACGGGCGCCCCTACACTCCACTTTTTGTCAATCTTATGACTCTAGGTCAACTATTTTCTGAGCTAATGTGGAAACTTAAAATATTTTACTAAGTAAAGGGCAAGAACTTTACAAATACTGAATAAATCCACAGGAAATAGGTACACATGCTGACCAACATTCTTTTAAACTTTCAGGCCTACAGGTCAAACATTTTGTGAGCTATGCATGAAATTGCAAATTTATACTAAGTCAAGGTCAATAATTCTAAGAAAACTGAAAAAAGTCCACATGCAAAATTTCATAACTCTAGGACAAATACTTTTGAGTTATGTGCGACACAATTTGAAAATTGCAATTTTTTACAAAGTCAAGGGCTAAAACTCTACAAGTACACAATGAATCCACAAGAAAATACCCAGGTGCACAACTTCACATGCTGATCAATATTCCTGTAAAGTTTCATAACCCCATAGCCCTAGGTCAAATACTTTTTGAGCTACATGCGACACAAATTGAAAATTACAGACTTTTACTAAGCCAAGGGTAATAACTTTGACAAAACAGAATAATCTATACGGGAAACCTCAGGTGCACAACTTCACATGCTGAGCGACATTCCTGTACAGTTTTATGACGCCAGGTCAAGTACTTTTTGAGTTACGTGCGACACATGTTGACAATTGCAAATTTTTACTAAGTCAAGTGAAATAACTCTACATTGTTTGTTTGTTTGTTTGTTTGTTTCATTTTACGCCTTTTTCCAACAGTATTTCAGTCATATAGGCGGGTAGTTTCCTAACCATCGTTCCTAGAGAGTTACACCAGTACTTGACTACCTTCCTCCGTGCTAAACTACCAAAGCATCTCCCGGGAATCGAACCCTAGCCAGAGAGGTAACTGGATTAGAAGTCATCGACTCTAACCCCTCGACCACGGAGGCGGTAAATAACTCTACAAATACTAGTACTAAATAAATCCACACAAAAATATCTAGGTGCACAACTACACATGCTGAGCAACATTCCTGTAAAGTTTCGTGACTCTAGGTCAAAGTGAGAACAGACGGAAGGACGGAAGGACGGACAAGGGTAAATCTATCTAGCGCTGGAAATCGAAACGAATAATCCTATAAATCCTAAGAGGTACAGACCACAGCCAATGTCGGACAGGGTACAAAAAATTGATAACAAATATCGCCAACTGTCAAGCTGATATTGTGCTCATTAAACAAAAAAGTCATTAACTAATGTTGCTTTTAACATGCAAAAGAGGTGTCACAAATTATTGGTAGTAAAAATAACAATGCAAAGGCAAATGATACCAACAAGCGTCTTAGTGGCACAGAGTCAAACAAGAGCCCGGTTTGAGCCGGGTGATGCTCCCCGAATAGGTTTTGGACACAGGAAAGTACACCTCTTGTAGTTTCAGAGTTATGTCCGTGGAAAAAGTTCAAAGTGCAATAATTCCAAAATTAGGCAAGGCTGTTACAGTTCTTTGCACTGCACTTCTAATCAATGTGATCTATCAACCTACAAAGTTTTCTTGATGATATCTCTTATGATTTCCGAGTTATGTCCTGGACAATTCAAAAAGTAAAAATAAAACAAAAGGGCAATAACTCCAGAATTAGGCAAGGTAGAGTTATGATTCTTGTGCACTGCCACATCTACCCATTGAGATTTATCTACCTACAAAGTTTCATGTTGATATCTCTTATAGTTTTACAGCTATGTCCTGGACAAGATTTTTTCTAAAAGGGGAGATTATTTCAAAAAATAAGGCTTAACAGAGTTATGGTTCTTTTGCAGTGCACATCTGTTCATTGAGATCTATTCACCTACAAGTTTTATGTTGATACCTCTTATTGTTTTAGAGTTATGCCCCGGACAAGATTTTTCTACAAGGGGAGATAATTCAAAAACCGGGCAAAATAGAGTTATGGTTCTTTGACACTGCACTGCCCCTCAATGCCCTCTACCACTGTATGAAGTTTCAACAAATTATCTCCAAGGGTTTTCAAGTTATGTTCCGGACAAAGTTCAAAGTATTAAAATAAACAAAGGGCAATAACTCCAAAATTAGGACAAAAAAGAGTTATTGTTCTTATGCACTGCACATCTACCCATTGAGATCTATTCACCTACAAAGTTTCATGTTGATATCTCTTATAGTTTTAGAGTTATGCCCGGACAAGATTTTTCTACAAGGGGAGATAATTCAAAAACCGGGCAAAATAGAGTTATGGTTCTTTGACACTGCACTCCCCCTCGATGCCCTCTACCACTGTATGAAGTTTCAACAAATTATCTCCAAGGGTTTTTCAAGTTATGTTCCGGACAAAGTTCAAAGTATTAAAATTAACAAAGGGCAATAACTCCAAAATTAGGACAAAAAGAGTTATTGTTCTTATGCACTGCACACATCTACCCATTGAGATCTATTCACCTACAAAGTTTCATGTTGATATCTCTTATAGTTTTAGAGTTATGCCCCGGACAAGATTTTTCTACTAAGGGGAGATAATTCAAAAACCGAGCAAAATAGAGTTATGGTTCTTTGACACTGCACTCCCCCTCGATGCCCTCTACCACTGTATGAAGTTTCAACAAATTATCTCCAAGGGTTTTCAAGTTATGCTCCGGACAAGACAACGGACGGACAGACGGACGGACAGACGGACAGACGGACAAGGCGCCGACTATATGCTCCCCCGAAATTTTTCGGGGAGCATAAAAATCGTGAATGATATACACGCATGTAAAATGTGTATACACCACAA
Organism: Ruditapes philippinarum; assembly: GCF_026571515.1. Classification (NCBI taxonomy): domain Eukaryota; kingdom Metazoa; phylum Mollusca; class Bivalvia; order Venerida; family Veneridae; genus Ruditapes; species Ruditapes philippinarum. Next base: position 19,651 of record NW_026860065.1, read on the forward strand.
TCAGGCAAAAAGGTAAGATCTCAATAGTAATCGGTAACTAACCATTCCCCTGAGATACACAATGTCCAATCGTGCTTGAATTATAGTTATGAAAAAAGTCAAGTCCATCCGTTGTAGTGAAAGATCTCAGCTCAGAGTCAACGTGTTCTAGTTCCTGCTTTGGAACAGAAAGTTTTCTCCGCTCGACTTGCGTCAACTGCGTCATTCATTGCCTATTTTATTTCAAGAGAACCTAAAGTAACAACCGTACAGTTGTTTCTCAAAAATGCGAAAAAAGCA